>NC_047020.1:47200759-47357467 GCF_902652985.1 Pecten maximus
GAGAACATATCAACTTAAATTTTGATGATGTCAGTCTTGATGCCCGTAAACTGTGCCATGATGAAGAGTTGGACTGGTCACGTGTGTTGCTCTCAATATCGCTTGCCTGATCTGTTGTTACCTGCATTCCATTAAAAACATCCATTTGACCTTTACTTAGAGAAATGTGGGTTTTCCGTAATAATGCATCACTGATTAAAGATGGTCGTGGTGGTGCGGAAAGATCATTGATGATGTCACCAGAACTAGAATTTGTACATTTCTGTTGGTATGAAAGAACACTTCCAATTGGAACTTCCCCAAACTTACATACTGTCGAGGACACATTGTCAACATCAACATCACTCAATAATTTTAAGTATTGCGAGTCACTACCTGCCTGCAAAAGGTTTTCACAAAGTCTTTTGGTGAAGTCATTATACGGAATAGGATTGACAGGACAATACACAGTACTTTGAACACAATCAATTTTCCTTTTCAGTTTTGGTGTTTTGTCTTTAGGTGGCTCTATTTTCCTTATTTCTACTTCCTCAACAGGCCTAGTTTTTATACCGTCTAATCTAGATGGCAAATGCAGTGATGTTTTGGATTTGTAGTCTGGGATGATTTTCAAATCTAACTTTTGAAAATGAGCTATGGTGTAAAGAAGCCCTACAAGATGGCTACACTCAGCACGTCCTGCCTTGCATGTGCATTTTGCATGCTTTACATTGAAGGGGGATGTCAACTCTACCTAAAATAAGAATTGTATTCATTTATATACACAGGAACAAAACAGTGATATGCAAATGCAGCAAAAAATGTGTTTCTCACTTTCTGGCTAAATATGAATGTAAAAATGATATATTCTTAAGCACAAACTTTTGTCATGTACTATCTTTATCTAAGTTAAATATATTTTCTTGACCATTAATGAAAAGAAACACAGGTTTTTCTGCACTTTTTTTCAAACATTTTTGTACTCAGTAAATTGACTGTAATCAAGCCATAAATTGTAGATGTTTAACAGAATGTATTGTAATATATTCAATGAACATTAAACAATGATTTCAATCAATTTTGCTGATACAATTGAATGGAATGCTGAATCTAAAAAAAGTGTTTCCTGTTTTTTGCAATATTTAGTGATTTGTATTGATGTCCAATCTTGGTCATCATTCAACAAAATAATTTGAAACAGGAAATATACCTTTTTAATCCAAGCTGGTAAGAAAAAAACTGTAAAATACTTCCTTCATTCAATATTGTTACTTTTATTTCATCCTTGATATGTGTATACATATACTGGTTCAGGTTCCTTTATAAAATGTGGTCACATATTTGGACATCAATATACAATATATATATATATATACATGTATATACATGTGACCATTTTAACATGCTATATTGTAAAGCAATATAATCATTTCTTGAAATCCTCCTTTTAGTGTTGACCTGATATCTCTGATAATTTTCTAGACTATGTATATACATTTTTACAAAGCTATATATTGGTTTGAAACATAATGCAGAAAAATATAAAAGAAAATCATTGGACTTGAAAGGAAAATCAAGCCATATTATTCAGTACGAAGGTGTTGCAATACAGAAGGAAAAAATAATTTATACTCATCATAAATAAAACTGATTAACACTAAAACAACAACTCATGCGGTGATGTTGATCACTGTAATACAGAAGGAAAACAAACACTGAAAACTATAACTGTGTTCTTACTTTTAACTTGTAGGCCTCAATGTTTTTTCTCATTGAGGGAAAACATTTTCCTCGCAGGAAACATGACCCATCTGTGCTCGTTTTAACTGGAAAAGTCGGTCTAAATTCCATTACAAGAATAATCAATTTTCGGACATTTCAAAATGTAGTTGAAATAGTTGACCCGCGACTGGCTGTACACATACAGTATAACAGTTAAATAACACATAAACATGTGCGAGATGATTTGATTTAGTATACAAATATGTATAAACAGTATATTTCCACGAGCAAGATCCAAGATCAATGATCAAGGAAGTACGACCTACGATTTTCGAGTATTGGGCGACCGGTAATATCGTGAATGAACGATCGTGATTTGACAATGTTTACAAGTCAAAGAGAAAGTAGACCTACTGTGGTGTACACATGTACACGTGCTAACCTTCAATGTCATGGATATAGTTTTCCGCAAAGTTGCTATATCCTCTTTTTTGTTGTGATCTTGGTATCATGGCAAGACCATTCGCCCACTTCTCTATGCCAGACTGATTCAAAACCGGAACGTTTTTTATATATTTAGACCAGGCGCTATGGCCTGGGTCTAGCATGGCTGCTATTTTGCGCCCTCAGCCTCGTTCTGAATTCAATATGGCCGACGCGCGAGAAAGGAGTATTGTGCTCTTTCACTATTTCAGAATTGCCCACAGTCGAGGATATTCTTCATGGAGAAGATGGGGTTGATGAAGAAGGTACCCTTGTCCAATAGACGACAGGAATCTGATGAAGAAGGTACCCTGTCCTATAGACGACAGGAATCTGATGAAGAAGGTACCCTGTCCAAGAGAGTCATTTCTGATATGCAAGATGAGGATTTTCTGTCAATATCATGTTGTCTGGCACTTTTGTTCAATTCTTTGAATGATGAAGTTATTTTTCCATGCTCCCATCTTTCATAATTTTGTTTCTCAGAGACCCATTCTACCTATATTAACGAGCATTACAGACTCTCCCCACACATACTTTATGAACTATTAGAGTCTTTTCTTCCCATGCAGATGTTTCTTGAATACACCAAATCAAACAGCATCATCTCTATTACACATGAACTGGTCATTCAGAATTGCATTATGCATTATGTGTGTTGACAATTTTTTATAGATAACTATAGCACATATTTCACTTTTTAAAGGTTTGGATGGATCTTCAAGCATTGTGCAGAGTGAACCGCATAAAAGAAGTACAGGTAATTTTCTCTAGCAACAAAAATTGTTTGATGATTTTATATATCCTGATTGGTCATCAGAGGGCACATGGTCTGTTGCAACATGCATACCGTATGTCTGTATATGTAGATTGTGTTCATTACTCAAGATTTTCCATAATAGGCAACATAAGGCCAATTTGACTGCGCGCCTACTATATAATTGTAACGCAGTTGCGTTTCGCTCGTTTATTTTTGGACTCCTTCCGGAAAATTGTAACATCCGGTTACGTAAGATACCCGTGCTGCTGTGGGGTCAATCACTTTTCGTCCGGGTGTCAGCAGGGTAAGTGGTGTTGACTTTTAATCTGTGAAATTAATTAGATAACCGTCGCCCATCCTTTCCTAAATTTCATATTAATTTGTCTGCTGGATATTATTTGCCACTACCGTACATGTATTTTTATTTTCACGTGTAGTATTTTGATGTATTTTCGATGTATAGAACTTTGTTTAATTTGAGTCTCGTGTGCCGGTGTCATGTCGGAAGTCAGGTTGTTGCTTGAAGGAGTTATTCCATTTTGAGAGCACTCGCGGAGTGGCTAGTGAATATTTCCGCCTCTCGGGCTGTTTCTATACCGGTTAAGCGAGGGATGGTTGTTGGTAACCTCGTAAGTAGATACGGGAGAAAAGACGGGTGGTTAGCAAATGTTGTATTCTGACCGGACATGCCACGTGCTTGAGACTCGGGGTAAACTACATTTATTTCATTTATATGGTTAGTTGTGATTAAAAGATGGTTGGTAAATGTTTCAGGCTAGACGTATATAATTGTGAATTCCTCACTGTGCCTCGCGGGTATTATTTTGGTACTTTGTTATTTTTACACATGTTAATAAATTGTTGAACTTTATATGACGAGTCTATTTTCTTTCTCACCAGTTTACTAAATGCTGTCTATTACTTGAAAATTCATTTGTGTTTGGAATCTGCAAGCGAAAGCGGCAGTCGAACCCTGGGCAAAAACTTGGTAGCAGTCCGACACACGTGGCACCCCTGCGGTACACGTGCTGCGCGTTACATAATACTATTCACGTTTTCTAATATATTTGTATGTTGAATGTATAAAATTTGACCTGCTAAAATGATCAACTGTCATGTTGGAAAAAAATTAGAGGAAACCCTGATTACTATAACATTTAGCATCATATCAAACAATATATCTAATGAGACATTTCTTTGTAAATTGTTTGAATTAAGTATTTTCAACCCATCGTGACACATGTTTTACTGCTGTATTTTCATGTCGTCATTTCCGTGTTGTGTATCGCCCATGCTGCAGGTGTGGTTTGAATTATATACCAACATGCCGAAACTATTATCGATACTAGCATGACATACATATATGTACATAATTCTAATTAAATGATCACACATACAGCAAAAAAACAATTTATTAGATGTTGTTGTAAACAGTACATATTATTTCTTTGAAGGAGAAAACAACAAACATACCAAGAAAAGAGCCTGGACACAGGAAGAAAATGACTGCCTGAAGAAAAAGTTTAAATTTTATTTTGCTGGTGTCAAAAGCGTCCACAATGCGGACATGGTGGATGCTCAAAAACTGTGTCCATCTCTTTGCCTTCGGACGAAGGCCCAAATAAGGGCAAAACTGAATAACATGAAACTGGGGAAATTGACTTAGGAGATCAGAAAAAGTTCAAATTTTATTAATGGTTTGTTATATCATCAAATTGCCTGTTGTCCGTGGTTCTCCAACCATCCATAAACAATTCTTCTTACCACTATTTCTCAGAAAGTACTGCAGGAATCTTTCTCAAATTTCATTTGTAGATTTCCCTTGGTCCCTAGTTATGCATATTGTATTTTGAGACTGATTTAAAAAAAGAACTTGGCTACCAGACGGCCATCTTGGGTTATGAGAGCTGAAGTTTGTTATCGCCATTTCTCAGGAAAGTACTGGAGGGATCTCCCTTGGTCTCTAGTTATGCATATTAAATTCTGAGACTGGTCAGAAAAACATCATAGCTGCCAGAGGACCATTTTGGATTTTGAGAGTTGAAGTTTATCGCTTTCTCTGAATGTGCTGGAGGTATATTTCTCAGATTTGATATGTTGGGTTCTCTTGGTCCCTGGTTGTGCATGTTACATTTTGAGACTGATCTTAAAAAGAATATGGCCGTCAGACAATCATCTTGGATCGCTATTTCTCAGAAAGTACTCTAGGGATCTTTCTCAAATTTCTTTGAGGGGACAATGTCAAACATAGTAGTGTGAAGTTTTGATTAAAGCAACAAAATTATGTTTTCACTGTTGATGTGAATTGAACAGATGGAAAAGAATGGAAAATATCAATAGAACTAATGTATATCTTACAACGGTGGGCGCCAAGATCCTTCTGAGTTCTCTTAGTTTCGCTTGTGTAAAGAAAAGCATTCCCAATGTGGACATGGTGGATGCTCAAATATTATGCCCATCTCTTTGACTAAATCTGGTTGAAACTGAATAACATGAAACCCAGGAAATACAAGTAGGCTGATGTGTATTTCAGTATTAAATTTAAATTTACAATGGTAACTTTAGTTCAAATCCATTGTGGTTCAGTTATTAGCTCACCTGGCTTTACTAGTCATAAAGTACTGAATGTTTTTTAACGTGGTCAGAAACATCTTTTAGGAATTTCATTGGATTTCAATTTAAGGGTCTGATAAAATTTTCTCAAACATTCACTGTAAATAATGTCAGCATTTTGTTTGGATTACTACTTTTGTTTTGGTGACATGCTGTTTATATGGGCATAAATTGTGTGTTGAAAGTTATTGTCAGGTTTTATGTTAATGATATTGTTGTAGATTCATAATTTTATGATGGAATGTGAGCATATTTTTGTAAATCTATCTTTAAAAGGTAAAACCCATACATTACATTTGCTCTTAGGATTGGCTAATATTTATCACAGCAACAACACCGGATGTTGTCCATATACATTCAAAACTTCAATATGTCCAGCATCCAGCATGTTGTTTCTTTTTGAATGATTTGTTGATACATTGACATCATCAGTGATATGTCATGAATTTATTG
Source organism: Pecten maximus (assembly GCF_902652985.1). Classification (NCBI taxonomy): domain Eukaryota; kingdom Metazoa; phylum Mollusca; class Bivalvia; order Pectinida; family Pectinidae; genus Pecten; species Pecten maximus. The sequence continues at coordinate 47,206,770 of NC_047020.1, forward strand.
AAATTTAGAAGATAATTCTAGTTAATTCTTGTTACAAGTGAAATTTGAGTATTTTACTTTTTTTTAATCTACCAAGTATCACTAGGCTCCTTAATAAATTCTGAAAAATACCTTTCTTGTGTTCATGTCATATTATTTGGATTTCTTGTACATTCTCTTAACACTTATATTATTGTGCTATATTTGAAGTGATTGTTATCATTGGCTGTCATTTACATCTTTTCTTTAAGAAAGTGTGTTCTGAAATTTTAATTGGTACCATGGAAAATGATTATGTGTATGTGGTAAAAATTATTTAGATGAGAAATAATAGATGACATTGATTAAGATGGAATTGATTGTTTTGGGTTGCTAGTTAAAAAAATTGTGCCAAAATTTGTCAAAATTAACCAAATATTCACATCTGCATAATATATGCAAAGTAAATAGTGCCATTAGAGGTTACATGGTAACTGTACAGTAGATGAAATGACAGATGCATTTTATTTTAGTTGTATCAGGGATGTATTCTTTGGATTTGGGGGACCAAAGAATTAAGGCCAAACGGTCCCATTGTTTTTTGTTGCATATGTTTGTTATGACACAGATGGAAAAACAAGATATCCTGCAGGTTTCCATTGAAATTACGTTATGCTGATTTCATTTTGGAAGTTTGATATTCCGATTTTTTTAAAAGAAATTACTGTACACATCTTTCTAAAACTTCATATGCAGGCCTCCTTTCCTGTTTTTATTGGCCCTACTTATAGGGAAGATTAAAAAGCAAAAAGATCAATCTTATCATAAAAAAATCTTTTGGTTGGCACCAATATATGACCTTGTGTTGGTATTTTAGTTCATTAAGTATGTTTAATATCATTGTATGAAATACTGATTCAGAATAAATTTACTGAAAAGATTTTCTTTTTCTGTTATATATGAAGTATATAGCGTGTTGATCGTGGACTCAAATATCAGAAGGTGGACATGGGTGTCGTAGGTTGACATGTGTAGACACCCACGTGCTGCTTTTATGTATTGTCAAAATGTATCCATGTGGTGTTATGGAGTATTTATTTCAAGCAATAAATGACCTTAAGACATTAATTGTTGATATAAATGAGAGCTTTGCAAGCAACCAACAACATGGTATGTTTCCTGCAATGCTCAGTCATTTATTCCAACCGTAACTGCCATAACAAGATTAATTCAATACTCACCTAATATTTACACTTCACAGCCATACTGCCACCTTATTCTGATTATAGCTCAATTTAAACTAAGAAAAATGATTCTTTGTCGACATTGTTTTTAACAATGGTGAAATATTAGTCATAGTTTGGATAGCATAATTTTATGGTGTCTTTCATTGTACCTGGTTTATATAGTTGCTTTGCTGTTCCAGTGTAAATATAGCGTATTTTATGATATGCATAGGCAAGCCAGAACAGAGGGCCTGTTGTATGGCCATCCACATCATGGGAGCCATTCAACTGTGCCTGAAAGATCGGATAACATCACATTATTACCATCATCATTATTAGGAGACCAAAAGCCCCAATAATTTGGTTAAATTTATGAGAACAAAAGCCCCAATAATTTGGTTTGTTAACAAATGATTTAGGCCCCAACAGTTTGGTTGAATTATTGATCTTTATATATAATTGTATATCAAAAAGCTGTTGAGTCACAAGGAAAGTTATATTAAGGCCCCAATAATTTGGTTTCATATGTTAAACTTGATGCCCCAATATTTAATATACATCTATAAGCTATTGGGTCCTGAGAAAGACGACCCAATTATCTTAAAGTGACGGACCCAATTTCATCTGTATAAAAACAGTTTAATGTCACCAGTCATCTACCTATTTGAATCGATGTATATAGGTATATATGTATTCTAACCACAAAGGAGAAGATAACGTCACATTCCATCTACACGTATCGGCTCTCTTTCTAGTAGGTCCCAATAAATAGGTTTAATTTACCAGACCCAATTAGCCTGTGGTTATAACTATATATATATATATCATTAATATCTTCATCATATATATATATATATATATATATATCATTAATATCTTCAATAAATATTAATATTCAAAAACTTTCAAAATTCATTTATTGCTGTGAAATTGTTTATATTGTAACCCTGGTATTAATACTAGCCGCAATATACCGCTCAGCTAGAGAGATCTTCTCTTTAGCTAAATTGGTTGAGTGTAAGACTAATAAGCTAGAGGCCCTGGCTTCGATCCCTAGCGGAGGCAGTGATTTAAATTTAATTAAGCATGCGCTCTGTTACAATATTTATCACAGGGGGCAGGGGAGGACCAACGTCACAAAAAAATAATTGTTAGATAAATAATCTGACAATCATTTTTTGTGACGTAGGTTCGCGCCTACCCCCTGTGATATTTTTCTGTCGCCCAACAAGCCCCTTATTTTAGGCAAACCCCCCTTGAAATAATCATCAAACTCTCTTATTGGTCATGTAAAAAGTATGACATGTACATAAAAGGATAATTTTGAAACTGATAAGATTTATTGTTTTTATTTCATTTTGTGTTTGCACTTGATTTTCTGATATATGTAAGTGAGACATTGCTTTCATGTTATTGTTTGAAAACAAAGTAGTCATCACATGTAAAAATCTTGAATGGTTCTACAGTGTTATCTTTATTTGTAAGCTATGGGTGATTTACCAGATTATGGTAATGCTCAAAAACAAAAGCATAGGTTTTTCAAACACTACAGTAATTGAATCATTTGAGTATCTTTGAATATTGGTCTTTAAATCTTCTGTTGAAAATACGCACAACAATCTGCGGGCTATCGCATATATGGACAGACATTTTAGGATGAAATACCAAAAATACTAAGCACTGTTTCTTATCACCTAAGTACTTGTTACTTAAGTTTGTTTTTTCCTGTAGGTGACAGTGTATTTCTTGGCTCTTAATCAAGTGCAAAAGACATTGCGAGAGTTACATTTACTCGTATTTGAGTGTTTCGACCTAGTGATGTAAATATCATAATGGCGATATCTACTGCTATTAACAAAGTCATCGGCACTTTTAAGGCTGAAAAGACACGAGAGATCCCAGAGTAATCCTGGCGCCCACCATTGAATAATCTTTATATGTTCCATGTCAGATTAATCTTCTCTCTATTTTCCCTTCCTCTTACTAATCTGTGTAAATTGAGAAACATCCCTCCAGTACTTTTCAAACAAGGGGAACCTATATATGAAATTTGAGATTTAGCGATAATGACTGTCTGTCGGCCATGTTGTTTTCCGACTGGTACGAAAATGCAATATGCATAACAAAGGACCAAGGGGAACCTACATATGAAATTTGAGAAAGATCCCTTCTGTACTTCCTTAGAAATAGTGGTAACAAACTTCAATTGTCAAAATACAAGATGGCTGCCTGTCGGTCATGTTGTTTTTCGACTGGTCCCAAAATGCAATATGCGTAACAAAGGACCAAGGGGAACCTACATATGAAATTTGAGAAAGATCCCATCAGTACTTTCTGAGAAATAGTGGTAACAAACTTCAATTGTCAAAATCCAAGATGGCTGCCTGTCGGCCATGTTGTTTCCCGACTGGTCCCAAAATGCAATATGCATAACTAAAGACCAAGGGCAACCTACAAATGAAATTTGAGAAAGATCCCTTCAGTATTTTCTGAGAAACAGCGATAACAAACTTCAATTGTCAAAATCCAAGATGGCTGACTGTCGGCCATGTTTTTTTCTGACTAGTCCCAAAATGCAATATGCATAACAAGGGACCAAGGAGAACCTACATATGAAATTTGAGAAAGATCACATCTGTACTTTCTGAGAAATAGCGGTAACAAACTTCAATTGTCAAAATCCAAGTCGGCCATGTTGTTTTCCGACTGGTCCCAAAATGCAATATGCATAACTAAGGACCAAGGGCAACCTACAAATGAAATTTGAGAAAGATCCCTTCAGTACTTTCTGAGAAACAGCGATAACAAACTTCAATTGTCAAAATCCAAGATGGCTGACTGTCGGCCATGTTTTTTTCTGACTAGTCCCAAAATGCAATATGCATAACAAGGGACCAAGGAGAACCTACGTATTAAATTTGAGAAAGATCCCATCTGTACTTTCTGAGAAATAGGGGTAAGAAACTTCAATGGTCAAAATCTAAGTCGGCCATGTTGTTTTCCGACTGGTCCCAAAATGCAATATGCATAACTAAAGACCAAGGGCAACCTACACATGAAATTTGAGAAAGATCCCTTCAGTACTTTCTGAGAAACAGCGATAACAAGCTTCAATTGTCAAAATCCAAGATGGCTGACTGTCGGCCATGTTTTTTTTCTGACTAGTCCCAAAATACAATATGCATAACTAGGGACCAAGGGCAACCTACGTATGAAATTTGAGAAAGATCCCTTCAGTACTTTCTGAGAAATAGCGATAACAAGAATTGTTGCGGACGGACGGACCAAGGACGCAGGGCGATTTGAATAGCCCACCATCTTATGATGATGGGCTAATAAATGGACAAAAATGTTTTAGCCAACTTTCGAAAACGTTTTGGAACATTTGAATTTATGTCGGTAGCTAACTCCTGTAACGTATGGCTATGCAGACATACAGCGTACATGTAGCCTGTGCTGTTCTTCTATAATCTTTTAATAATTTTTTTTTTCATAGAAATTACTAAGAACTTGTGGTAAAACAAAATGTTATGCAACTAGAATGACATGGTAAAGAGTAATTTACATACAGATGAAAAAGTATATTCTGTTATAAAGAAATGTGTTGTATTCAACCATATCAGAGACTTGTATATCACCATATGTACAAATGTGTGCATGTATGTGTGTGAGAGATAAAGTTTATGATGCACACATTGTAACAAATGATTAATTATTACTATACAGTAATTATATTAGACATGATCAGTTTCACTAGACAGGATTTTGTACAGACCCAATGTATTGTACTTTTTTTTTTCAAGACAAAAAAAAATAAAGATTTCACAATGAAATGATCATTGCCTCGTTTTCTTATTTCATAAGCTCAAAACAAGCAATCTAGTTATCTTCCTTGTTACCTTCTTTATTTAAAGATACCCCTAACCCCACAATATTTGGCCTGCCATTATGACCCTCTATAAAGATTTTTTCCAATGGTGTTGTATCTTGGACAGCATGACCACCTCCGGTTTTAGGTCTTTTTGACTTGTCTATCTTCCCCTTGGCTGTGAAAAATTAGATAACAAATTGAAGTGTTTGAATGATCTCTGATTTCTTGCATGTTGGAGTATAAAAAAGAAAGTTGAATATATGTATGTATATGTATAAATTATACATTTTAATTAATATGATAATTTCTAAAAATTTAATTGTTTCTTCTCTATAAGTAATTTACTCAATACAGCAGTTATTGGCATGTATGCTGTAATATACACTGTTGTTTATTAGTTATACAGGTGAAAATGTGTACCTCGCTGCTTGATATTATCAAACTGCTTCCGAATCTGAAGCATGGATCTGATTTCAACCCCAACACTGAAAACAAAACAATACTGGTATAGATCTTTATCCTGCAACTGCCACCGCATTGTCGGAATACACCCACCGTATATATTTTTGCTGTATACGGCAGTGACGGAAAACAGCTGTATTTTGGAATCCTAGCACGCGCGTCAGTTCGACTGACCTACTTCAAAGTGAAACTACGTTTGAAAGGCGAACATATTTCTGTCATTTTTGACACCGTTTCACTTAAAAATGATTATTTTTGATGATTATTTTTATGACTGTTGCAGGATAAATAGAATACATGGTCAGTGTCTTAAAATATAAGCTGTATTTTTGACTCGGGACAGAAAGACAAAAGTGGCTCGCCACTTTTGTCTTTCTTTACCCTCGCTGAAAACCAGAGCTTGAAACTGTGCTGGTTGAATTATTATGTCACACCCCAAGTATTGATTAAAGAAATATTCCTATTTTGCAAAGAGTATCACATGTCATTGCGAATATCGACATTTCCGGGAGTGTAGCATAATAAATGGGATTATCTGTAACATTTATGACCAAAATAATGTAAACAGTGAAGGAATAAGGACACTCCACATGCTTTTATGTATTAATTTAGACATATTTACAATTACAGGAAATTTTTAGTAAAAAAATATAAAGTAAAAGCCTCCTCCCCCCGCCCAGGACTGATAATGTAAATGGAGGAAAATCTAGGGATAAATTTATAGTTTTTTGCACTTAAGTGTAAAAAAAGTTTTTTGCACTTAAATGGACATCACGGTAAAAACGTTGTAATTTTCATTGAATATACGTGTTTTGGTCCTTTCCAGTTATGTTTCTGTGCTGTCCAAATGTTTACAGTCAATCCCTATGTCCAGCTTGACCACTTGATTTAGTTGGGAATCCCCCTCTAAATTTAGCGCGGAAATTATTTTTAAATCATCACGTGACTGTTTTGAAATCGCGGCAACACAAACACTCGATAGTTTACAAGGCGAAATATTCCATCTGGGATAACGATATTATACAGTGGTTTAAATGTTAAATAACACGTTCTGTATATATTCCGGCACACATATTTATGTGTAAATAAGTGTAAACACTGTACATATACAAAATGTAGCATAGTGACAGTAGCGATGTTCTGGTACAGACTGTATAAATATTACTGAGTTTATGTAACTATTACCGAGTTTGTGTATTACTGAGATTGTCATGACCTACTATCCAGCAATCAAGCAGAATACGAGCAGCGTCCGTATTACTGCTGTTTTCATGTTTGAACTGTATTGTACTGCTTCCCCAGTTTAATTCTAGGATTATGTTTGATCCATTTTCCCATTATTCTCTTCATTGCGGAAGCTGTTATCGTTTTCAACCGCAGTCGATTCACATTGGAAGCCATTTTTGTTTTCAGGATTTTTAGTGTGTTGTGCGCAAGCGTGTTATCGTATATGTCACAAAATTTGCATATTCAGACTATTGATCAACGAATTGTGATAACCTTTTTATAATTAATAATTGATGTTTTTTATGTACATATATCATCAAATTCGAATGGTTACTGTTCATAAGGATATTTGTTTTAAAGATATACCTAATAATATGAAAAAATACAAAATAAAAATTGGTTTACCGTGATGTCCCTTTAAGTGAAAAAAAAGTAGTGTTAAAAAAAAGTTTTTTGCACTTAAGTGTAAAAAAAAGTTTTTTGCACTTAAGTGTAAAAAAAGTAGTGTAAAAAAAAAGTTTTTTGCGCTTAAGTGTAAAAAAAAGTTTTTTGCACTTAAGTGTAAAAAAGTAGTGTAAAAAAAAAGTTTTTTGCGCTTAAGTGTAAAAAAAAGTTTTTTGCACTTAAGTGTAAAAAAAGTAGTGTAAAAAAAAGTTTTTTGCACTTAAGTGTAAAAAAAGTAGTGTAAAAAAAAGTTTTTTGCACTTAAGTGTAAAAAAAGTAGTGTAAAAAAAAAGTTTTTTGCACTTAAGTGAAAAAAAAGTTTTTTGCACTTAAGTGTAAAAAAAAAGTTTTTTGCACTTAAGTGTAAAAAAAAGTTTTTTGCACTCAAGTGAAAAGAAAGTTTTTTGCACTCAAGTGTAAAAAAAAAGTTTTTTGCACTTAAGGTATCCTTAAGGAAAATAATGATAACAAATGTGTTTTAGAAAAGAAAATATCAAAATCTCTATTTGTTGGGTAATTCCCAAAATGCAAGTTACATATATATAAAAAAAATCATAACTGTCAAAGTTAGTATTTAAATTTAATTTCCAATCTTGTCTACTATTATGAAATGTTATATTTATTCATACTAGTGTTAGATGTTGTACTCATCCAACTAAGAGGAAATGACATCTCGGCGACATTATCCCCAGCTACATGTTCCAGAGATTTCCGACACTGCAGGTGGACCTACATCACGCTGGAATTCAGGAAGTGTACTTTTCGGAGATTGTGCGACGTGGTAACTCTGACAAGTCCCCCGGCCTGACAACGACCTCTTTTGAGAAACAACGGAAGAAGATAAATGAACAACTGCTTACTAGAGGACTTTGACTGTGACCAAGTGCATTTCAACAACTCAGGACTCAGGACCCAGTTCCATGCTTTGAGACGACCAGTTTTTGTATAATTGATTGAAATTGATAAACATCTTTAATATGTCATGTTATGCTTTGTAATTTACAATATGTTTCAAGCGATTAATCTTAAAAATCATAACTATTAACTAGAATCATTTCATGATAATCATATTTTATTTTATTATTCAATCAACTTTATTGTTGCGAGTTAGAAATGTAAACATTATGATTGATGTTGTTTCCATTATCATTATTTTTGTCTGTGTCATATTAATATTTTGATTTCAGATCTATCTGCTTGTGTCTATATTATATAATAATATAAATATCCGATTCCTTTTAAATGTTTAATTCCTTTAAATGTTTTGTGTACTACTTTATTGTATATAAAACTATATATCTGCCATTGATAACAATATATAACACAATAAATCATGATTGGTTTTCAAAGTTGCAGTATATGGACTGTATTAATATCTTAGTTTTTTTATAAATTAAAAGTGTTAAATAGTGTCCAATCTGGTTTTGTTCATTTTGTAAATGTAAGGGTTATGCCTTTAAAATACATAATTATAAACAATTTTTGGTAAAAAAAAGGTATTTCAATATGTAATAGAATCAAAACACTGCGAAATAACACAATTTATAAGCGATAAACACCTTTAATACCCATTCTGGTCCAGTTTCATGTCTCTGAGGACTTTGCAAGAGTTACTTCCCTTGAATTGACCTGAAATTACGATAGACAAAAAATACCGAAATTCGTACAAAATACACATTTGAAAAATCCTTTGATTTTTGCACAAACAACTCTTGAATTTTACTATGGCGTGCAGAAACACGTATGTAGTATGTAGTGCAAAGCGCTTCATCCTGGCTACGCAAATAAGACCGACTTTTTTACAAAGTGTACATTTTTTTAATGAAACTTCATCAGAACCAGAACATCGCTACTGTCACTATGCTACATTTTGTATATGTACAGTGTTTACACTTATTTACACATAAATATGTGTGCCGGAATATATACAGAACGTGTTATTTAACATTTAAACCACTGTATAATATCGTTATCCCAGATGGAATATTTCGCCTTGTAAACTATCGAGTGTTTGTGTTGCCGCGATTTCAAAACAGTCACGTGATGATTTAAAAATAATTTCCGCGCTAAATTTAGAGGGGGATTCCCAACTAAATCAAGTGGTCAAGCTGGACATAGGGATTGACTGTAAACATTTGGACAGCACAGAAACATAACTGGAAAGGAACGAAACACGTATATTCAATGAAAATTACAACGTTTTTACCGTGATGTCCATTTAAGTGCAAAAAACTTTTTTTACACTTAAGTGCAAAAAACTATAAATTTATCCCTAGATTTTCCTCCATTTACATTATCAGTCCTGGGCGGGGGGAGGAGGCTTTTACTTTATATTTTTTTACTAAAAATTTCCTGTAATTGTAAATATGTCTAAATTAATACATAAAAGCATGTGGAGTGTCCTTATTCCTTCACTGTTTACATTATTTTGGTCATAAATGTTACAGATAATCCCATTTATTATGCTACACTCCCGGAAATGTCGATATTCTCAATGACATGTGATACTCTTTGCAAAATAGGAATATTTCTTTAATCAATACTTGGGGTGTGACATAATAATTCAACCAGCACAGTTTCAAGCTCTGGTTTTCAGCTTTGCATTCAAGTCAAATGCAGTTGCATTTATTTCCACAAAAAGTAAGTAAATTCATAGATATTTGGGTGGTAAAGACAGTACTATGTAATATTACCATAACTTGTTACCAAACGATCAGTAAATACTGATCATTGTATAATACATGTACATTACAATTATAAACCTTAATACTATCTCCAATAATAGATCACAATTATATAACAAATAACTGTTTAATTCATAGCATAACAAACAACACAATTGTATATATTTTCTTAGCTGGAAAAGCTTTGATATACAAAATGTAAATGTCTCATTTCTATTTCTTTGAAAAATTGTAGGTATGCAGATGAAGTAGGTATGCCCCAGCCAGCAGCACCCAGTGGTAGAGACAGTATCCCCCCTGTCTACCTTCCTGGAAGAGAAACCTGCAAATCTGTGCATGAAAAGTACCAGAAAGTGTCTTGGTAAGTCATTAAATATATTGAGCCAAATATCGAATTCTCACATTACCTTTGATAATTGATTTAATCACATAAATTACTACTTTTTGATGTACATGTGATCTATTAAATAAAAAACACAAAGGAAATTAATCATTTTACATCATTTAATGTTTGATGTTAAAACTTAAACAAATTATTCACATATTTAAGTAATAATTCTTTCCTTGTGAAAGTTCAATGGTGCAAATGATGAAAGATAATGCACTCTAAGATATTTCAATTTTCAGTGATGAAAACATCAGATGCCTATCTGCTGTGTCCTTCAGACGAATATGGAGAAAATGTCTACCTCACATCGTTATTATGAATCACAGGACTGATGTTTGTCACAAATGTGAAACTTACAGAGAGCAGATTGTGAAGGTACTTTATACATAGAAAATACTAATGGTTCAGTAATCACACATTAATCAAACTTGTCTGTATAAGGGACACACAAGGGACAACAAAAGTGTCCTTTAAAGAAATGTGTTCAATTACAGAGGTCAAAATGCAATTAGATAGTAAATTGCACTGAATAGATCTGTCTTTTATAGACTATAAATAGAGGTTCTGGGTTTTACTGAATATGAGAACATTTTACATGTAATCAACACATGATAATTGTGTGTGTGTGCTACATGTATGTTTTCCTTGGTACAATATGTTGATTATTATTGTAGGACTATATTTGGTATATATTTAATTTAGGTACATACTTGTTATCTAATTAACAAATGATCTAGTGAACAAAATACTTAGCAATTAACAAAACAATGTTTATTTTTTGTTATATTAGGCTGTCACTGAAGAAGACAAATTGTTGGCCAGCAATGAGTTCTCCAGCCACATTTACACTGCCCAGAAGGAGAGGGACTATTACAGAGCTAGATGCCAGGCAGCTATAAAGTCTCTGGAGGAACGTCCAAAACCCAGAGGTCCTGTGACACCTGCATCAGCAGACAGTCCTGATGTCCACCATACATTTGACTTTGCTCAAAGTGTTTTGTTGCCCAGTCACTGCAGACAGGAAGGTTCTTTATATTTAAGGTAAATATGTATTAAAAACTTACAGAAAAAAATCTCTTTTCATTCTGACACTGCTGAATGTCGAAAAATGATTGTAAAGAAATATGTATTCCCCTGTCAAGTCCTGCAGCAATCTGTTGTTATAATATTATTTATAGTATAACTTGTAAAATTTTATCCATGTGTAAATTAAAACCAAAAACTTTTGTATACTGAAACTATTGAAAGACTCACTGGCTTTTGGTAAATGTTGTGTAATTTCAATACAAAATACTTTAAATAAACTTATAATTTAGTTTAGGCAGGTTTTCCTGAGTAAACATTTACTGTCATATGTTTCCCAGCACAATTTCTATTGGCATATTGCAATATATACTGGTATACCATACTGATAAGTATACCAATATATTGTGACAGCACCATCATGCAAATTTACACTATAGGATTAATGAAAAACTGATAAAACACTTTTTTAACGACCTTTTGAACTGAAGAATCCTATCAGGAAAAGTTTAAAATATCGCTTCTCATAATGTTTGCTGTTCAAAAACTTTTCAGATCACCCTACAAGGCCAACCTGTTTGGCATTTGTAATGATGGACGGTTGTTACAGACCAACTACGTGTTTGGAGAGGATCAGTCAATGGGTGTAGATGGTGGACAAAGTCATTCTGCAACTGCTGTGGTATCCATGCTTCATCATTACTTGTCAACATACTCAGAAGGGGAGAAGGTGGTGTACTTGAATGCTGACAACTGTGGTGGCCAAAACAAAAATCAAGTACGTAAAACAAAAGTATCTAGATTCAATTCACCTTATTTACATATTGATATGATTTTATTAGGGATTTCTCTCCTTGCTAATCAGATGTATAATTGATGATTAAGCATATCATCACCATATCCTCAGTGCTGATACTTAATTATTACATGATATTTTACCAGGTGGTAACCAGTTATCTGGCATGGAGGGTTGCTAATGAGCTTCATCAGGGTATCTACCTTCATTTCATGAAACCATATCATGCACGCTGCATGGTAGATGGTATGTTTGGACTGATCAGGAGGAAGATCAGGAGGAGTGATATTGACAGCCTTGGTGACCTGAAGATGGCAATTGAGGCTTCCTCCAAGCACAACAAAGCCAAGCTGGTGTCCAGTGTGTCTGAAAACTCCTGGCAATGGTACGACTGGAAAGGTTTCTTTAAGTCTACCTTCAGGGCTGTTCCAGGAATCGCAAAAAACCATCACTTCCATTTTTCCTCAACCTTTCCAGGTACATGTATACAAATACTCTTTATGATCATTGGAAATTTATAGTAATTCAAAATTCAACAGTGATTTATCAGTTTTTTGTATATGTAATTAAATAGAATATTCAGGTTAACATTCTTTGCTGTAGTTGTATCTCTAAGGAGTCAATGTTCAAAGATTTTGTGATTGAGGATGTAATCTTCCTTGTTAGCAGATAACATCATATAAAATGTATGTGATACACCAATCAATTAACATACTGAAATATTCTAGAGAAAAGAACAAAATGCCATTTAACTAAATGACATCCACTCTCTATTATTCATTTATTGTTCGTAAACTTATCTTTTTAAATATATCTTTATTTGTTTTAAGGAATTGTTAAGGTAAAGAAATCGGTAGATGGCGAAGAGAAAGACATCCGACTTGTAAAGAGAGGGAAACACATTCCAGAGTGTCTGCCTGCTCCAGTGGAACCGCAGGGACTGTCACCCACCCGGGCATGGTATTTGTATAGACAGATCCGTCCATTTGTCCGTGGGCCTCACAAGGATGACTTGTGTCCAGTGCCTTCTGCTGATGAAGTCCAGACTGGTGCTAATGTAACAGAGGAGTAGGCTGCTTTCTTCCATGTGATGGGAAAAATCACTATGTGATTTCAAATTAAAATTTATATTTTCCAACCAAATTATGAACTGAGCTTGAATGAAATTGTCTTTTGAAGAATGCTTTGATTCCATATTTTATATTACATTGCACACAAAAATCCAAATAAGTTTATATCAGATTTTATGAAAGCACATTTTGTGTTGGAATTCTGGAAAAACTGAGTTTCTTATAATTTCTTTAAATTATTTTTTAAACCTTAGAGCATCGAAGCCATTTTGTAGATGTGCAGTTAATGTGTTTTCTTTAAAAGCTATAAAGGGATACTCTGTTGAAGTAGTAAATTTGATGCATACACAATGAAAACATAAAGTTCACTTTCTATGTTGAAAATTGTTTTTTATTTGTTCAAAGTTAACATGCATGCACTTGAAAAAAGTCAAATCGGAACATGTAAAAGTTGCATGTACAGATGTCAGGAGATATGTATATGTGTTTGTGTTACATGTACATTTACATACTTGCATATTATGCTTGTGTGTTAATGTTGAGTGGACTGTATCAGCAGTAAAGTAAATTATAAGCAAGACACAACCATAGCATCAAACTTGATTGTATGATATACCTATGTAGACATTTCTGCTACTGTAGCAAAGTCAAAGACAACCCCATATTGATATCTAATTACCCGGGCAGTAATACAATTTTACTCATAAATTTTAAAACTTCAAGTAAAATATTTGAACAGAAGGTGAAAATAGATAATTGCAATTAATTAATATAGGAAAGCAATAAACTTAGTCAATCTTCATTTTCAGTGAAACAGACAAATAGATGTACCTATTTTGACGTCACATTTTGACGTTATAACTTCATTCTGGCTAACGTCATAATTTGTTTCTTAAAAACTCATGAACTTTCAATGAATACTGTACTGTTCCAATGAATACTGTACCTTTTCAGGGGGGGGGGGGGGGGGGGGGGGGGGGCAAACATATCTTTTTGCCCCCCCCCCCCCCCCCCCCCCCCTTTTTGACATCCAAAATCTAAAAAAGGGGAATTAACACGAATTTATATATTCATTTCGATAAATATCTGTATATTTTCGAACCGATAATGTTTTCTTGAAGGCAACGATAAAAACTTTATCTTGTACATCCGGAACATTCCGACTTTTATACTAGTATATCAATCCTCAGACCTGTGTGTCGGTCGTCTGCAATAGCCTGGTAAGTCAATATTTATATCTTAATACGAAATTTTGCTTAACTGCATCACATAGATTCAATAAGTTGATGATAATTTGTGAAGTTAATTGAGTTCATAATGAGAACAAGACAGAAACACAACATGAATAAGAATGCGCGGTTTTAACGTGAAAAGAGTGATACTAATTACCGACAGGTACGAGGAAATACAAAAAAAATTCGGCTCGCGCCTACGGCGCTCGCTTTATCACTAAATTACTGCCCCCCCCTTTCGATTGCAGATCCGAAGGGATTCTTCGCCACCCTGGGACCCACTGGGCGGCCCCCAGACCTCTCGCAAAAAGGGGAAAAATATCGGCTCGCCCCTACGGCGCTCGCATGATCACTTAATTACTGGACCCCCTTTCGGAAACTCCTGGATCCGCTCCTGATCCCGAATTATTGAAAATGTGCTATATTAATTTTATATATAAATTATCATGGGATGTTGAAATGATAATTATTGCCTAATTTTGCGGAGATGGCATACGATTAGTTTAGTGCGTAAAAAATTGCCCCCCCCCCCACACTTTTTGACGACTTCCTACGCCACTGACATAGATAAAAAGTCTGAGTTGGTCACCCGTGTCGACAGGTGAACAGGTAGTAGATCGCGGTCGCTTGACACACAGAGTAGTCATAGCAACCGCTGCGAGATCTTAGCCCCCGGCATTAACCCGTACAATTTAGTTTTTGTAGCGGTACCTTGGTTTTCTATACAGCGATCGAATTAATTAAAGGATTATAGACCGGTCTTGTTTTTGTTTGAAATGTTTATTCAATTCAATCCTTACGACTTATAAGCATGCTGAAAATGACAGCATACAATTTTTTATCTTCACTATTTTTAAAATGCAATTTAACGAAAGATAGACAGCATCAATATACAATGTAATGACGATACAGATGTTATGACATTTCTGAGCGGTAATATCGAATGAATGAGTGGTGTGTGGAGTATACAATAGTGTAGTCATATTGAAAACATAGAAACTGATAAGAGTGAAAACAAAAACAGCTAATTCAGGCGATATCTAGAACGTGCTGTAAAACACAATTTCAAATTCTCTGATATCAATATATGTTATTCCGAAGTTAGCACGTACGAATCCATAAAGCTATATAGGATTATCACTGATCATATATAAGGAAAGAATATCTTTAATAACACGAAACGTTTTATCAATTTTCAAATTCTTTATTGACTTTAGGCCATACGGCCCATAAGTACATATTATAAACATATTATTATTATCAGGTGTTTCACAAATTGAATTAAGAACATCGGCTTGGAACGACGACGCTTTGCTGATAATACTACTGATAAACCGTAAGGTTTAAAGTAATAAATGAATTGAATTGAATTGAAAGATTTTATTATATAACACAGTTGTTTTCTTTATGTCAAACGTAAGACATGATAGTTCAACACATCTTTTTTTTCACAAATCTTCTATTTCATGTTTGATTCATAATGACTATACTGGTCACACTATACACAACAAAATATGCACAGAGAAGTTACATGAAATGCATACATATTATACCCTCGGCGTCATTATAAATGTATGGATAATAAAAAACAGTTCAATATTCAGTAAGAAATATCTATAGAATATCGGAGACACTATATAGGATTTATGGTTTAGTTGTTTTTCTATATCTCATCAGAGACTTGTATATCACAAGTCTCTAATCTCATCGATGTGATGCATACAGTTTCAAATTTTCTTATTAGTAAGCTTGTATATATTAGAGCTCGGATAGTGTTAACCCATTGGTAATTACAATATTCCTCTATATATAACCAGGGACGTATATAGTTGATATATAGGTCTCTGATGCAGGCATCTGTTCCAAAGAAGATGTACTTAGAGGTTCGGCAAATAACAAAAATGTTGATACCCGACAATAAACGTAAAAGATAACGTTTGTACATTCGAAGTCTTATATTGTAGGACTAATATACTTGTCATGTTAAATACAGAACCAGCTTATAGTTCATCCCAAAAAGAGGGCGGGGATTTACCTGTGCTCTCGCCTAAGGCAGGAAGCCAACCAGCAGGTTCAATTTAGAAATGCCCCAGGCCTTGTAATCAACAACTGTCCAGGTGTCCTTGTGAAGTGGATGACAAGAGGTTTTCGATACAATATTCTTTCTTTTATTAATACAATACAATACAATACAATACAAAATATTTTATTCACGTGTCAATATAACAGATATATAAAATACAGTAGAAGTCATAAAAACTTTACAAGTTGCATTAAAATTATATTCACATCCAGACTTATGAGACACAATATAGTAAAAAGTTCTGTTAAATATAGGTAAAACAGGATCTTCTGCGATACATCAGATAGAGTGAAGAAGCTAAAATAGGCTGAAGATCATCACTTGTCATAAGATAATGAAATTGTTCATATGGGTTTAATTCTAAAAAGTTTGGACAATAATTGCTTGCTTCACTAAATAAAATTCGCCTAATATCTGAATAAAACTCACAGTCAATTAAAAAATGGCGCTCGTCTTCTACTAATCCTGACTGACATAAAATACATTTCCTCTCATGTAATGCTAAGGGAGAACGAGAATACCGGCCTGTCTCTATTTTCAATTTCAAATTACTACAACGGAACTTGGCTAACGTTTGCCTATGCTTAAAATTTACAACAGTATATATATATGATTCTGGGGTAAAAACAGATTTAAACGTACGGTAAGTACGCAACTTAATCGTTTATTGATACAAAATTTGCCTCAATTGAATAACAATAAATATGTAATCGTCGCATTGTGAATGTAATACTTTTATTTTTACAGGTGTCTTATGATATTGATGTACATGCAGCACATTTAATGAAAATTTAACTGGAACAATCTGCAAGAAAAGGGAATGTATCGTATGTGATATCAGAAATATAGATATACATCATGTGATATACATTATGTATGTATCTTATCATGTATGTATCGCATATTTATAGCTTGAACACTTAATTCGAGTTGGTACCGACACCGTATAGGTGATTATGGTAGGACCGCTTCACGGCTGAGCGCTCCCAAGTCGAGGCTAGCCGCGGGACTCGATGGTCACGGATGGCTGCTGTCCAGGTAAAGTAGTCTACGGCTGGCAGTGCTGGTATTGCCGCGCGACAGAACCGCCCGAGGCGAATCTCGCAATATTCGTCATGACGTTTAATATTAGGCGATTTTCACGAAAACTGGATTGCTCCGTCAATACTAGATTCGAGGAGCAGAATTAGCGTCAGTGGAGAAAAAAATAGATCCTGTCGGACATTTCTAGACTGTCGGGGGAAATCTCGTCGAAATAAGAAACTTTTAGATAGTCATGAAATAAATAGTGTAAAGTTCATGATTTCTAGATAGCTCGATAGAATTAGACGGTGGTCATGTTAAATTGGATATGATTCACAGAACTAGCTTTGACCGTCGAAAATTAGCCATGAAAATTCATAATTAGATACGTTGCTGAAAAAATGGACTGGGTTGGGTTAAATTAGATCTTTTTTGGTAAAATTGGTGAAAATTTCAGAATTAGTAGAAAATATGAAAAAACTAGTACATTCGTGTCTCCCAGTGTAAGCATGCACTGATCAATTAAGCAATGAATGTTTTAGCAAATGTTATTATGATTCTATAACACACATTGTTATTGCTGACAAACTTAAATCAAGCCTTTTAGAACCATGCTAAAATATTCATTAATCATATTTACATTTTAACAGAGAATTTTTTCATTTAATTATTTCAAACTATTTCATAGCTGCAAATCAAGTGCTGACACACTGAAATTGATGACATCACAGTGGAGATTGATGACCGAATAAAAGCACTTGGTGTTGTAGGCGATTGGTAGCTTGCAATGGGACAATGCAAAGAAAAAGTTCTGTAAATATTTTACAATTAATTTCCAAGAGTCAATCCTTTTCAATTGTATTGTTAAAACAATCTGTCCAACAACTTTAATTTCAACTGTTTCCAGAAGTTCTATGAGTCCTATCAAAATTCTAGATCTATTCTATAAGTACAAGACTCAGTATATGCATATATATTTATCAATGTATAACTACCTGTATGTGCTTATAATTAAATTTCTTAATACATTTTTTTTAATATTTTGTCATGCCAAAAGTATTTGGCCACATCATTTGATAATTTACTAAAATAATTCATGAATTTAGACAAATTTGTAACTGTTATGACTGTTTTATTTTAGCAAATTTTCTTTAAATTTCATATGCATGAACTTAGAGAATGCAAAGCTACTGCATATTAACTTTCACATCTTGAAATTCTCTTCTGTCACCTATAAATGTCATTTACAACATGACATTGACCCAGGCATCATTAACATCAATATGCCATTATGAGTCAAACCGAAAATTTCAGTCAGCACCTACAATTTGTATGATAAAGTTCTAATGTAATGCTTATCCTATAAATGAAATGATCGTAATAAGAAACTTAAATCGTGTTTTGAAATATGTGTGATAATTTATGCTCATACAAATTAATATGTAATATTTTTGCATATAGATGGTTCAATATTTTTTTATTTTTTAAATTAATTGAGCAACATTTTCATTTACAGTATTTATTTTTAGATCATTTTTTAACAAGGATTAAATTAATATTGTTCTTTAAAAAAAATCCTGCCTTCTAGATCTAGCCTACATGATTGATTGATTGATGGGGCTTAACGTCCTTGTTCCGGTTATAACCGAGCCTAGGACACGATCTAGCCTACATGTATATTTATTTTTTTATAAAGTCCCTGTAAATTGCTCGAACCTGGTCGAGAGCACCTTTGTAAACATTCCCATCACTTCGGCAAATACCGATCGCTAGCTAGAACTTAGAAGACTAGGTCTGATGCTATTTCTATCCCGAAATAATGTAATAGGCCACTGTAACAGTTATGTGATACATCTCCACTTGGATTTCATAAAATGCCTTGAAAAGGCATATCTTTTAATACACAGATGAGATTAATTAAGTGATATTAGGCAATAGTCATGGTGTAGATCGTCCGACCAAGGACTTCGTGTCGACCATGCTTTGGTACGGGCATGCGGCTCTGTGGTAACATATAAGCTTATATCAAAATACGCCCGTGTACTACTTGTAGCCAGAGACCTATATATACTAAATAAACTTACTATAAGCCTCTGTTGTAGCCTAGTCTAGTTTTGTTTACGAACTTCTAGTAGCAATGCCCAACCAAATTTGTTTGTATATTCAAGAAGTAATTTGGAGTAATTTTCTTGAAGAGTATCACCCCCTGATTGCAAAACAGCAATCAGAACAAGTCTATCATCAAAATTGAGTTTTTAGTGAACTTTTGAAATATGGAAATTGAGACCTTCAAAACAACGCTTTTCCGAATAAATCAGTAAAAAGCATACATAGCCAATTGCTCTGAAAATACTTATGATTCAGAAATAGTTTTTTGACCATAATTTAAATAACATCATATTCTAATATAAAGCAACAAATTCATGCTAAATATTTCCACAGGCAGAGATTTTGAAGCTATTACTATTTTACAAAGTTTTCTCCCCTGACAAAAACTTGTCCATATCATAGGAAACACCTTAATTAAAATGCCTTTTTTGTGCAAAATGGACAGTCAAACAACTCCCAATATGTGTAGATTCCTTTCCTATGTGTAGTTCTGTAAGATGTGTTTAGTTCAATCTAATTTATCATACACATAGTTGGTTTGTTATCAGAAAATTTAAATAATTTAGAAGTTCCTTTTGAACGTACATGTACTACTAACTTGATTCCTTTTAATAACAAACATTTATAAATCCTACATTTTTGATAAATACACAGATAACTTAATATTAAATAACATGGATAAGATTAAGAATTATAAACACACATAGGATGTGCATGCAGTTGTCAGATATTGATTACAATTTGACGATGTCTATATGATAGTCTTAAGTTACTATGAAGAAAAAATCGGCAGATTATAAAAGAAGGATGCATATATATTATAAACAAGGTGTGATCCTGTGCTTCTATCATTAACTTGGTGGAAAAAATATTTTAAAATACAATTATATTTTGAAATATAACATGCTAAGTGGAAACCACTCTAAATTTCAGCCTAGAGACTTTCATGATTAACTGTCAATCAACTTGGTGACATTTTTGAGGAAGTAAGCTCTTATCTAGACAATGTTAATGACTTACTTTTTTGTTTTCTGTGACAATGCATTTGCTTTAACCACTGTCAAGTCCTTTTTAATTCAAATAAAACAGTAGCAATAACATTCACTCATAAACAAACAAATCCTCATCCCCCTATTTTCTTTAATAATCATAAAAAAAGCAGGACTGTCACAAACATTTAGGTTAAACTTTTGATAAAAAAGGGTACCTGGTCTGATCATATATCAAATATTTATGAGCCATAAGGATTACAGCAGGTCTAAGAAGATGTAAATATCACCATGTACTTTAATTTATTCAGAAGAAAATTAGAAACATAACAAAGAAATCCTAATCGCAAACCTTATTACACTTGTATAAAATCATTAATATATACATACATCTACATATCTCTAGAAAGCATCAAACCATTCATAAATACAAATAATTTTAGAAATGAAAAAATCCTCAAAATTCCTCCTACTAGAACTATAACAATTATAATCACTGGAACTCTCTTGGTGACTCTTATAAGAAACTCTTTCAATTTCTAGCTAAAAATCGAAACTAAAAACAGTAGTTTCTTACAACTAACTCTCCAACTATGTCCCAATATTTTTCTATAATTTACAGGAAAGGATTGGTGATATTAAACCTAGAGTAGTCTGTTATCCAATCGTCTTTGTCAAACTAAGTTTTTATAATTTTCTATGTGTCTTGTAAGTATACTTTGTCTTATATTTGTTGACAATGAAATATTTTGAAATAAAATGAAAAAAATATTGTGCTTATGTGTCATTTGTCATGGAAAATACAAGTGAAATTCATCCAAGTTGCTTGAATCTGATGATTTTTTTCAGTGCATCTAACAAATCAAAATATGGATCTGTAGTCTATGTCCAAGGAAATATATTTAACCATATGCATGATATGGCATATTGCTACTACCAATACATTGGCATTTTGATGCACATAAAATGAATGTTATCTAAAAAAAACATGGAACAATAGACATGGCCTTAACTTGGGTTTGAATATGTGTCCCT
Source organism: Pecten maximus (assembly GCF_902652985.1). NCBI lineage: Eukaryota > Metazoa > Mollusca > Bivalvia > Pectinida > Pectinidae > Pecten > Pecten maximus. The sequence continues at coordinate 47,228,390 of NC_047020.1, forward strand.
GCCCTTGGTGAGAGGGACAGGGCCCGCGGTTAATTAAATAACGTGACACTCCAGAACTTGTAGAAGTAACATACACTCACTTTGACCCAGTTTACACGATAGACCTAAATTGGTAGATTTACAGACCTTATCTTCATATTAATTCAAAAGGTCATCAACTTTAAGTGATATGATGTTATACAGTACTAAAACAAGCAATAACACCAAAATATATAACATTTTGACTTTGTTTACATTCTCGTTCCACGCCCGACAGCACCTGTCCGCCATCTTTGATTTACCGTTAGCTTAACGGTAAATTTCTCGGTGTGATAAACACCTCATTTTCACATCTAGAACGGTTATGTCTCTTTGATCTGTATAGCTAGCTATTTAAAATGAATATTACTTAGCATTGTGATATGTTTTTGATGGATGAACTCGTATTAATAAGGAAATGAGCACTTTGTAAAAATTTCATAAAGCTGGCACGTTTTACCTACGCGCCATTTCTTCAGTATTGCAGACAGTAAATCATCGAGGGTTATCGAATGAATGAATGTCATCCACCATCCATTGATTTACTGTGTGCAAGTACGGTAAAATCACCGTACTTCCGAAGACCTATTTTGTGACGTAATTTTCCTCAATCCCAAATTACCAATACGAGTTATCTCCCTTTTGCTTGGGCATTGCTACTTCTAGCAAGAATATTCTGTGGTAAAATGTTCGAATTCAACATATCTACCTGTAAATATTAATTCCAACTTGGGTATGGTGCACGTGTTATATTACGGATCGCATCAAATTAATAATGTATTGTACTTTCTCATTGACAGCCGCAGTTACCTCCTCCCATTATTTTTCTTTTTATGGCAAGCCAAAGTGGAAAAAAGTCACTATTTATGGATATCCATAAATGAATTATGGATATCCATAAATAATTCTTAATATCCATAATTGATTCTAATATCCATAATTCGATTTATGGATATCCATAAATACTTATTTATGGATATCCATAAATCAACCTTAATCATGGATATCCATAATTCATTTATGGATATTAAGATACGAATTATTGATATTTACAGGCGATTTATGAATATCCATAATTCACCGCGTTTTTTAAATATCCGTAAATCATTTTTAAATATCCATAAATCAGCGACCCCTATGTCTGGTTGCACTATTAGAGGAGTTCCGAAAAAAAGACATGCGCATATTAAATATCCATAAATCAGTGAGGCGAGTGTCGTTTACAATCTAAGAACCTCGTTAAGCACCTTGCTCTGATTGGCTGAAAAACACACTGCCAATCTATCGCGCTCGTTTATTGGTCAATAACAATAGAAAACGAAAGTAGCTTTCAATATAGTTCGGATACACGTACATGTAGATTTACTTTTCCACCTCATCCACAACTTCACTGATAGATTTTATGTTTAACGTTAATCACACAAATTACTAATCTTCCATCGAAAGAAAACACAGCAAACTTTACGAGCCTGAAACGAAATGTTTTTGTTGTGATCAGACATCGTACACCCGTATATCGTCGCTTTGTTTTTTAAGACCGCGATCTTTTATTGTTCATACATTTTGTATATTTATTTTGAGATCCCTCCCTACTTAGGTTGTGGTTTCAACAAGTTTTATTGTGACAACAAAAGGATTAGACAACAGGCAGTGTCTTTATATCAATATACATTTACACAATAAAATAGAATAATTTGTTCTAAAGCGAAAAAAAAACCAACATTTGACACTTTTGACTGCCTTTTCAGAAAACATTCAACAGTTTCAAATGGCAACACAATTATTCAGTAATTTATATTGTTACATATGATCATTGTAAATTTGTGAAATTTTATTGTTAATACAAGTAATGATAAAATGATTATTAAATAGTCTTTGATTTAAGATAATCAATTCAAAATAAATATGTAAATGCAATTAATATATACATGTTTTTGTAATTTAATGCATTTATTTTTTTAAATCAATACGTTTTAAATATAGGTCCTGGAGGCTATCCCTACCCCTAGGGACTTATAGCTTCTAAAAAAAACATTGGCATCCCCACCCTATAACCATTTATAGTATTGCTGCATGGGCATCAAGAAATAAACACAATCCTGTTGTAAATATAGGCATTGGGGTATTTCCCCATCCCTAGGGACTATTATTCGATTTATGGATATCCATAATTCGATTTAAGGATATCCATAATTCGATTTATGGATATCTATTATTCGATTTATGGATATCCATAATTCGATTTATGGATATCCATCAATCGAATTATAAATATCCAAAATAAACTCATTGTCAAGATAATTAATTTTTTCCAAACAATAAGTTTAGGCTGTAGGCTGATGGTGTTACAACTTATCAAACATTTCACGTCTAATATTCATGTAGTTTGGACAATGGGAAAAGTAATGAAAAGAGATTTCACATTGGTTACAACATGCACATGAAGGTGATTCTACTCAATTCGGCGGATCTGGAGGGGATCGAATGGACCTGAGCGGGATTTTAGCTGTATTATAGCTAAGCTTTTGTTTCATTTTAGTGTATGGGACTTTGGACTTAACTGCAATCAATGTAAGATTTACGTACCAGATAACCAAATAAAATTTTTAAAAAGTGAGTATTTAACCGATTAATAGAATAAATTCTTATTATCAATTTCCTTGCATTAAACACTGAAATATTGCACAAACTTCCCCGTCTCGTTCAGGTCCACCATGTTTGTCGATTCAATGATTACCAACCCATTAAGCTTGAAAACGCATCATTAAAAAAATTCACATAGAAATGGTAATATTATATACAAAAGCCTATTTGTGTCGATTAAATGAAATATACATGTTATAACGCGGGGGAAAAGCACGTTTTTCCGGAAATAAAGCCGCTTGTTTGCGTTATAACGTGAAAAAAGACCTAATAACGCGAAAAAAAATCACGAAATAACGCGAAAAAACCCTGATAACGCGAAAATAATTACGAAATAACGCAAATCAAAACACTAATAAGGAAAAGAAATTTCTTCATTAACATTATCTAAAACGCTTGTCGTTTGTTTGATACAATTTCCATTGACACCTAGAATATTTAAAACGATCTGGGTATCGTTTCAAAGCTTCGTAATTAACGAATTTTGCGTAAGTCATATTTACGAATTACTATGAATTACTATGCATTTCACACAAAAATCGTAACTTACGAACGTTCGCAAGCAGCTCTTGCTTCCCTCGCTAAGCTCAAAAGTTCCAACACACTCCATCGAAGGCTTTTTCAAAGTCAACAAATATACAATATAACTTGATTTCCATCATTTGGGTCATATTAATCAAGCTTGACGACAAATATGATCAATTGTCGAATAATTTAAACGAAATCCGGACCGGTTTTCACATATCAAGCTGACATCCTCTGAATATTTCTGTAGCATTTGATTTAGTATAGATGTACTTTTGAACAACTTTCCCATACAACTGACGATTTTAATCCGCCTGTAATTTCATGTTTGATATATCCATTCATATCATTGTCATTAGATTTGTTAACAGAGGAAATACGATGTATTTAATTGAATAAGTTGTACAATTTATGCCCAATCCCGTTGCTTAAAGGCAATACAATATGTTTAAATCAAATTAAATTTAAGTGTCATTCATTTTAAATACATTGAAGTACATTGTACACCAATCACATACATATAATACAATAAAATGTCCTACATTACGAGACACTATAAACATTAAAATTTTAGCGTTCTTCCGTTACCTTTCAACATATAAGAGTCACCTGTGACATGGGGGCGTACATAGAAACCAAGATATGAAATCAACTGTACGGAGTTGCCATCCGCCTTCTTGTAAATTGATTTATTCGGGGGAAAATGAATAAGAAAAAAAAACAAAAACCCTTGGATTAGATAAGAAAGCATGACATGGTTAGAATTGTGGATTCTCAGCAAAACCTGTAAGGTGGCGCTGCTTTACAGTTTACAAAGAAAAGAAAATTGACCTAAATGATATGTTCCTTCATTTTCATGTTGGACAATGTTAGTTATTTCATCAAACATCACACAAAATTCGATTTATGAGTTACAAATTGATGAAATCCATAATTTATGGATATCCATAATTCGAATAATGAATAAAATCGAATTATGGATATCCATAATTCGAATAATGGATATCCATAAATCGAATTATGGATATCCATAAATCGAATTATGGATATCCATAATTCGATTTATGGATATCCATAATTCAAGGTACATTGTACGTTTCTTTTTACTGGCTTCTTTTTGATTAACTTCAATGGGTAGACACGTAACTTATAAATAACTACAAGGCACGAACTGTTCATGTTAAAAACTGTGGATGATTCAAACTATTGAAAATTAAAGATACATATGCATATAATTATATGTGTCACCAATTTTCGTAGTACAGTAAAGTTGACCACCGTTAGGGTCACCTTGCCAATCCACCGAGCAATTAGCAAATCAGTGTCATCCAACGTATTGGGCACAGGTAAGTTTTCATATATTAATAAATTTGCACCATGAATTATTAACTATATTTTCTTTATATTGCTAATAATAAGTTGATTGTACTCTCATATATGTAAATCATTTTTTGAATCGAGGCTTCTTCTTGCACCACCGTAATAGATGCATATAAGCAAATACGATAAAAATTCTTCATATGACAGGATGAAAATTATAAACATTTAAATAGCCCGTGTGTGAGACATAAGACGATCAAACCAGTCCCTAAATTTTGCTTCCAGTTACTTACATGTTTCTTGTCTCCTCTTGCTGCAATAGAAGTTAGTAACAATACTTAGATAATCTGTATACAGCGAGGACGACTCAATCACGGGTTTAAGGCTTCTAGGATATACGTGTATTTGGTAGACTAGAAAAACCGCCGAAAACAACTTTAATGTTGAATTCGATGGGTTATCTATAGGTTGAATTGAAATAACACCTTATACCTATTTATTGATTTACATAAATTGATTTATGAATATTTACTTTTATAATTATGGATATATCGATATTGATATATCGGAATCTACCCTTTGCAGTTTAAATAAGAACAACTTATTTCTTCTACATCGTGCTTAATACCGAATGAATAATTAAATTGAAAGTAAGCATAAGTCCATATCAATCGATTAGTTGCTCGTTTAAATAAAAATGATAATTTGTTTCAAGTGATAAGGATTTTAATCATATAAAGCATATGTTGTATCTCAAGTTATCATACCCCGACGCAGGTCATTACTCCTAATGCCTGTGATAATATTCCAATGTGTGATTAACGACATTTTATTAAAAAATAGAAACAAAACAAAAACAAGAGAGAGAGAAAAGAACAACATACTGAAATAATTTGTTATAACATATATCATTTGATAGGCATTTTTATAAATATATATAGTCAGACCTTTATTAATTCAAATTATAAGAAATAAGTCCACCGAAAAAGTTATTGAAAGCTGGAATCACTGTTTTAATGGGGATGGTCTCATAAAATATTCTAGTTCAATTTAGACATTATTTAATTAATTAATTTTTTTTTCGTTTTATTGCAAGTATTTTGTAATATAACTGAAAGAATATGACGAATCGTTTCATTAAATGTTGAAGTCTTCTATAAAAAAAAAGAAATTATGATAAATTTTGCGAATGTCAAATATATATATACATGAATTTTATCAGAATTATTTAATATAGTCATAAGTACTTAGAGTTACCTCCCCTGAATTACAGAGATTACTGCACTTCCTGTACCTTATCGGAGCAAAACAATGTCAAAAGTCACAAAAAGAACATAAACATCTGTTAAAAATCAAGTTTGACTGTTTCATGATCAACATAGTCACTACACTTTGGTCTATAAGTTGCAGTCGGCGAAGGAAATACTAATCAGACATGTCAGGGACGTATAATAAGAGGGATTCGTAACTCCGCCAATTTGACACCGACGTAGCGAGAGCTTTTGTATTTGTTCACTGAGCCGTGAAGTTAGCGAGAGCCACTACCCATCGGTGTAGCCATCGATTGCGCTTGCGCAATAGCCTTGATTACAACGCGCGGTTACTTCCGCTGTCATGTCAACATTCGCCGATTATTGAAGTGTGTTGATAGCGTTTATCATTTCCTTTTCAGAATTAACAGGTTATGTATTAGTAGGTCTTCATTTGTTGGGAGGACCAATTTTTCGTTGCCACAATGTCTAGCTGTTTAGCGCTATCTATGTCAGGTAGATTTAACTCGCTATTCGTTATTTATGATTTTGTTCTGGTTCTGAAGCTGTGGTCACTTTGGGAGTGTACGATTCTGTTTCCCCATCATGAAATATGCACAATGGCCAAGTCTGATTTCTTGTCTTGGGATGGGGATCTAGATTTAGAGTATTTACTTGGCGATTTCACGGAATATAGCGAGTCTGAGGATTTTTCGGACGAATTTGATGAAGTTGAGACTAAACGTCCCCGTGCTTCCAAATCTTCTCAAATCCCAAACTAGCATGTTATGTGTGTCCTGAATGCAACAAGTCTTTAAAGACAATAGCTGGTTTTCGTGGCCATACATCCAAACAACACGGCAAGACAAATTTAAAAGGTAGGAGTTAAAGTTGGTTTTCACAACATTTTTTTTTTGTTTCAGACCTTTGTATTATTACATTTGTAATTCCTCGATATTTAAAAAAAGGAATCCTTTTACTTCATAAATTGTATATAGATTGCCAACAAGAGTATATTGTAAAAGTACAGCCACATGGATTGTTAAGAAAAGCTGACCCTGACACAAATGTATTGCAAAGCATAAGACAGTTACTTATACATAGATCGACTCTAGTATATATGTACCTCACTGGAAACAATGTATATTGTAGAACATTATCTGTGTTAATAAATCCTTAAGCTGATTGGACTTCAGATATATAAACAAAATAAATAAAATAAAGGGCAATGTAAAACAATGCAGTAAATAATTATCATGTTATTTTCAAACCATTTCCTCAACATCTTAATTTATGTTTACTAAATGTTCAAGTGATAGCAAAGAGTTCTTTATGTTTATCTTTAATGGAAGTGTTGTATATGTACAGCCATTTAATCTGAACACTATCTTCCACGAATACACTTGTCTTCATTCTTTTAGACTACACATTTCACTTCAGTTTTGAGGACAATCCTTATGTAAGAAATGATCTTTTCCAGCTTCTGAACATAGGAGTACTAGTATTAAAGATATCGGCTGGCAGAAATCCCCCTCGTCCAACACAAAATCAGGTGTCTTATCAGAGGAAGATTTCCTGACCATCTTTCCTAAAGCCTATCAGTCTACCTTAGACAACATATTATGTGACTTTGAAGATTCTGCTGAATTTAATTTGACAAATTTAGTTCATGTTGCAAGGACAGGTAGCACTATATTAAACTTTTATAAAGATTTCTTTGAGGATATATTTGTTACATCAAAGTGTAGTACAAGTACTTCAAGTGACCGTGAGGAACTTTTCAACAAGCTTCATATCAAACGCATTGATCAGAATTTAAGCCACAAATGCCATGATCTTTTTCAAGATATAGACCCCTCCTTGGAAAAGTCATCCATTCAGCATTTTTCTCAGTTAGTTTTACTAGATCTCATTGGTGAAATCTGTGAAGAGCAGACACAGTTGGTTGTGAAGAAAACTGAACATAATGCAAAATCTCTAACAGACAATGACCAGACAGTGTTGTATTATATTTCCGGTTTTATCATAAGAGCTCTCAGAAAGCGTTACTCCAGGTGTAGAAACACTGAGAAGTCCCAGTGTTGTCATGCATTTGTTAGCACAAGTAGTTCAAAGGAAAAGACATTCTTGAAGAAGTTTCATAAAATGATCACAATGAAAGATCGTGGGGGACTCCAGAAGCCATCAAGTGATTTCTTTTTATTGGTTCGCGAGTGTGAGGTTGTAACTCGTTCCCTGGAAGACACTGACAAACTGGGAGCTAACTCGTTATTGTTGAGTCCATTAAAAGAAAAAACAATTCAAAGCTTCATGGTTCAGCATTATGCTAAATCTGTTTTATCTGGAGTACCAGAAAATGTTTTTGACAGTGTACTGGAGGACATTATTAAAGTGTTTCTGACAGTAAGGGGACATGCAGTAGTTCGTGTGGAGAGAAACAAGCTCCGCATGAAAACCAAAGTAGACAGTAGTAAGCGTAAGTCTTCCAAACAGTCTTCCAGTCTCCGTCAGACATTAAAGGACATTTCTACAGTGATAGAATGACTTTGTGTCACACAGGTAGAATCAATGGGATGAGTAGTTGTATACAATGGATTCCATATGTACAGGATAAAGATTTTTTTTTAACAAATCACATTTTTCTTTGACTTCCTTAGACTTTTCCATCCTAAACTTTCAATGAATCAAAGAGATAAAGAAATAAAGATAATAATGAAATTTTATTGGTAACTTCGACCATCAAAATACAAGCAAACTTGTTATATTTTACATGTACATATTTACAAATTACAGTTATTGTTTATTCGATTCACTGTAACCGATTCATTTTCCTATATTTTGTTCATTACACATACACATTTCCATATGAAATATCTCTAAAAAGTATATATATCTAATAATCTATGCACATGTGTTTTGGCTATTAGAAATTGCCACTTTTTTGTGCGTGTTCACAATGTCTAATATAATATCAAAATAAAGCAGTGGTTCAATTCACAACCTCAAGATTTCAAACAAGATGAACTGAAAAATGGTCATGTTCCCCCCCCCCCCCCCCCAAGATTAGTAGAAAGATATTCAATTAATGTATATATATGTGATATTTGAAAAATCAGGGACATGTATTTATGAGAACCAACTCTTCACCACTATTTATTAAAATGTATATTTATCATTTGACTCTTATGTGCTTTATTTGAACATGTAATGACATTATTTAGATAGCTTGCCATCTTATCATCACCATGTGCATGAAAGATCAATAAAAAAACTCCATTATTTATGAGATTTGTGTTGATATCACTCTTTTACATACATAGAAAATCGAAGTGAATGTCCTTCCTACACTTTCTATTATCGCACATCCAAATTTTTAAATGAAAAAGGCAAATAAAGCTGAATATGTTAACATTTAACAGCGATAAATTAAATATATACAAAGAAAAATTAGTGCATGGTATTAAAGTTTTTCCTGTTGTTGCTCATATTTAAGAAAGTAACAAAATGCAGTGTGAACCAGTAATGCCACTACCCTGGTATCAAAACTATTTTAAAAAAGATTTCTAAAAAATTATCATAGTTAATGCAGAAGATGAATTTTGCATTTTAACATCTACCCACATACAAAAATCTTAATGCGTTGCTGTGTGATGATAATATATATATATATACACACAGTGATCATTTTGAGAACAAGTGTAAAAATATTTAAAGTATGTATACTAGAACATTTAATTTTAAGTTCACACAAATGTTTTCTTTCACTATTAAATACTAATTCAATTTCTATATATTTTCATTTCATTAGCTGATATGAAATATGTATTATGCATGAGTTATAATTATGTACAGTAAATAATTATAAGAGATATGAATTAAAGCTGTACACATGTGTTACAGTACTTTTTACACAACATAGCAGCAAATGAGGAAAATATATGCATTATACACTTGCATTAACTTACTATTTACCAGTACATTGTATAGTATAGTATAGTATACATGCATGACAAAGCGCATAATATCAAACAAAAATAATTTGTATTCTCAAAGTCTTTATATTATAATCTCCCATGTTGTTTTGTACCTCATGATGATCATAAATCAATACACAAGAGATCCCAGAGGGATCTTAATATAAATGCACCCAACATTGAATGATCTTTACAGATACTGGTTCTATATATATGTCAAACTTATCAGTGATCTCTCTACTTTTCTCCTGTCATGATCACTTATATACTTGTAAAGTCTTGGCTGATAATTTCCCTCTACTATTTTTCAAGAAATGGTGATAACAAACTTTAATTCTCAAAATCTAAGATAGCTGCCTCATGGCCATTTCACCTATCTGATTGAAAATTTAAAATAAACGAGTACAACTAGCTATATAAGGACCAAGGGAAAACTACACATAAAGTTTGAGGAATATCCCTTCTAGTACTTTTTGAGGAACATTGAAAATAAACATAAATTCTCTAAATCAAAGATGGCCGTCTGTTGGCCATTTTGTTTTTCTGATCAAGAAATCTAAATTGAAACGACACAAGTAGGGACCAAGAGGATCCAATACATGAAGTTAAGAAATATCCTTCTTGTGCTTTTTAAAGATACAGCTATCCTTCTTGTGCTTTTTAAAGATACAGCTATAAAAATGATTATCTGATGATGGTGGACTAAATGTAAGAATAAAATCAAGCAATTATTTTATGTACATCTATATATATCATGCCAACAAGCCAGTGACTCGTAGACTGTAGTTATCCAAGAAATTACCATGCCAGCTGGTATATTTCTGAAAATACACACCACTCCGTGACCCTTGCAACGGAAATTGAAGTTGAAAAACATTTATTCCTTAAAAAAACCCTTTCTTGTTTTTTTTTACAAGTACTAAGTAGTGTCAAAGCAAGTCCAATACATGTACAGTACCATATAGATTCAGATATCAGTACTAGTGCTATCATGATAAGTAACATCAGTTCAGCTTCGATTCAACCAAAGGCATTAATGATTATAATGTGTACGTCTCCTTGGAAGAGGGGTATTGTCAATCTGGATATTCTCATTATTGCGCTGAATATTTCCATGTCGAGGGGCCATTGCAAGTGCACCCACTGCACGCATGCTGGTCATAGAATTTCTCACCTCGTAGACACTGGGATTATTATTGTTACCTGCTTGATGTCTTTAGTGACCAAAGAGTTGTTCCAGAGGGTCTTGATTAAAAGTATGTGTTAGTACAAACTTTGCACCATTTCTGAGCATAAATCTGACACACTCAACAATTGATTGAACACTGATCTTCAGTCCATTTAATGTCTGATAGCTCAATTTCATTTCCTGCTTTTGAGCGCCAGTGAAATCTACTGGTCTTCTATTAACAGAATTTTCCCAGTCCTCAAAGTATTTCAGGAAATCATCTAACAACCACTTCAATCGCTCATCATGGACATATTGGTAGGGATTCAGGTCAGAGTTTCTTGTATTTCTTCCTTCGAAGAGATGTCTCACATTCAAAACATCAAAAAATTTATTCATTATTCGAACAAAGTTGATGGTCTCGCTGACATTGTCCCCATACATCATTTCGAGTGCAGTTGCAACAGAGGAACTGAAGACTTGTGCTGCTAGACAAACCTTCATACATGAAAATGATGTCAAATCAACATGTCCTCGTGTCAATTTTGGGCAAGGGTTATAAATGCCAAGTTCACAATGGTCCTCGTACAATTTTAGTATGTGAAGCCATGAAATGTCCTTCCCATCTTTCCATAGTTTCCGTGTGTTTCTGTGAGAATACGAGTTTGCAAAGCAGTTTCGTGTTGTTTTCAAAAGATGTGGCACATCGGATATAAAATAAATTTCCCTGTCAGGACAATGGGGATGGACAGTTTTGTAAACAAGCTCATGGTCATCATTTACTCGATGCATCTGGAAAAATTTCCTGTTTGGCGAAGCTCCATCACATGTGAAAAAAAGCACTTTCAAATTAATGTTTACTTCCAAAATAGCTACAGCCTTCCATAAAATTGAATTCAACAAGTCTGCTGTGATACTTGTTGTGGCAAAGGCAGCCAAAGGAAATCTCAGATCCACAGCTATCCCTCTCACCATTAGTACCAACATGAACTTTGCAATGTCTGGGGTTTCATTCTTTACCTGCTTTTCCAGATTCAAAAGTTCATTACCGACTTTGTCAATGTCACAATACCCTATCAGTTCCCCAGTATGCTTGTCATAAATTAAGTCCGATCGCACTTTGATTTCATCAAATAATAGACCGACACAATTTCTGAATGGCTCCTCAGGATTCAGCATTCCCTTTTTCCTTGCTTCCTCCCTAAGCATCTGATTGTCATCTTTTTGGAATCCAAGAGCACTTTTGGTATAATGAGAAAAATCAAAAAGTGTGCGAGCACTTGGAAGTGTGATAAAACCTGAATTTATCATCGCTTCATATGCAGCCGAAGATTTGTGTCTTAAATACAAACACCAACGGATCACCATAGGATGCCATCTCATACCCTTTAAAGACTTAGCATTTGTACATTTCAATTGTTCTTCCCAAAATAGTCTCTGAAAGCTGTATTCGTTTGGGAAAGCTCTCCGAACATCATCTTGACATGAAGCCATGAGCTCACACAGTTCCATGTTTTGTCCAACATCAACCTCCACGCCTTTACTTCTCAGCTCTTGTTTATAATGTCTCTGTTGTCTGACAATCTCACTTTGAAGTCCTTTAATCTTTCCTTGCTGCTGTTTGATTTTTTCGATAAGAGCTTTCCTGTCCATGTTGGAATGTCTATATTGTTTTTCGATATAATTTGGGGGTGGACTGCTTTCCAGTAGGCGTGACTTTTCCTCTTGACGTGTTTTTCGTCCCCACAACATATGTCTCACTTTTGAACATGGTTGACATCTTGCACCTTGCACTAACAACTTGCACATAGTACTTCGAATTGTTGAAGAATATCTTGTATCTCCTTTAACAGCGCTGAAGTCACCTTCTCTATATGCTGAAGAACTTGTATCTCCGGTGTTGTTGTCAATTAGAGTTCCAACTTCAACCATACTCTGAAAGCACTCATCTGGACTCCTAAAACAAACAGTATAGCTCTTAAGTTTCTCTAAAATAGCACTTATCTTCAATGGTGTATCAAACAATGTTGGTAGACCAATCCAAAAGTCATCATCTTTACATATTTCGATTCTATGTACAAAAAGTTTAGCACTTAAATCAGTGTCAATTGTAACCGTCAATTTCACTGTTGGTTGGCTGACTTTGTCTGCGGAAGGATATAGTTCCACTATTTGAATGTACTCTCAATAAGAGTTCACTTGATAAGGGAAAGTCACAGCACTTGAAAGATCAGACCTTAAGCTGTCATAAAATGACAAAGGACCCATGATAGTGTTATCATCTGTGCCGGTGATATCACTGCACTGGTCATTTTCCAATATACTGCACTGTGGTGCAAGGTCCTGGTGACATTCATCCTCCATTTCACTTGCTCCAAATACGTCTGTGGTACATGTGTTCTCACACCTGTCTTTCCTTCTGCGTCGGGGACGGCGACCAAGTGACTTTTTTCTGGAACAGCGCATCTTTGCTGGAAAAATAATACTAGATATTAGTTTGTTAAAAAATGTTTCTCGTTCTAGGTTAAAAAATGTTTGACCTTCTCCTTTCTGCAAGCAGTTATAAATGCAACATCATAACAAAATAAGTATATAAAGGTTTTTAGATGCATGACAAATTTAAATGAGAAATTAATAGAATCATTTCAATTAAAGTTATTATTGATCCTATCACGCTGATTTTTCAGTTTCTTTGGTCTTCTTTCCTATTTGATAACATATTTGATAAGTCGGCTATTCCTATAATTTCCTATTAGCTATAATCTTTGCTTTTTTCAATGATGCATTTTTTTCAAAGATTTGAATAAGAATTCAAGAAATTCAAAAGATAATAAACTAATTATAAGAAATTTAAAAGTTGCTTAAAATCTTTCATATATCACAATTGTAACATATAATCTTAAAATTACCTCGCACAGATTATAAACAGCATAAATTTTTCTATCAAATCTAACATAAGGTAACATGATGTTTCGCTATGCTATTTGATATTTTCAATTGGTGAAAAATCTGGATGAATGTTGTGAATTTTTATTTTTAAATTGCAAAGAAATCAGGCAATTTGTAATTAGGAAAGGGGTTGAATATTGATCGCAAATATAGAGCTGGAAAATCAGAGAATCACATTTCATTGTTGAGAAAAGGTTAAAATAATGTGATAGCATCATGTTATGTGAAGATTTGATGTAAGAAAGAAGTTGGATTTCTGTTATTGGTCTACAATTTTTGTTGTTGTAATATTGCTTCATGGTTAGATTTTCTTCTTTTGATGGCCATTTGCTTTCATGCAAGCATTTGTATACTTGAAATTTCACTTTAAATTTATTATCATTTGACATGAAGGATTTACAAATATTGTGAATTTGACACCTTTTTTAATCAATGTGGAACATGGTTATATGCTGTTTTGTTTGGAGATATCTGATCAGTAATCAATGACAATCATGTTAATTTTACAACAACAAAAATTGTAGACCAATAACAGAAATCCAACTTCTTTCTTACATCAAATCTTCACATAACATGATGCTATCACATTATTTTAACCTTTTCTCAACAATGAAATGTGATTCTCTGATTTTCCAGCTCTATATTTGCGATCAATATTCAACCCCTTTCCTAATTACAAATTGCCTGATTTCTTTGCAATTTAAAAATAAAAATTCACAACATTCATCCAGATTTTTCACCAATTGAAAATATCAAATAGCATAGCGAAACATCATGTTACCTTATGTTAGATTTGATAGAAAAATTTATGCTGTTTATAATCTGTGCGAGGTAATTTTAAGATTATATGTTACAATTTTGATATATGAAAGATTTTAAGCAACTTTTAAATTTCTTATAATTAGTTTATTATCTTTTGAATTTCTTGAATTCTTATTCAAATCTTTGAAAAAAATGCATCATTGAAAAAAGCAAAGATTATAGCTAATAGGAAATTATAGGAATAGCCGACTTATCAAATATGTTATCAAATAGGAAAGAAGACCAAAGAAACTGAAAAATCAGCGTGATAGGATCAATAATAACTTTAATTGAAATGATTCTATTAATTTCTCATTTAAATTTGTCATGCATCTAAAAACCTTTATATACTTATTTTGTTATGATGTTGCATTTATAACTGCTTGCAGAAAGGAGAAGGTCAAACATTTTTTAACCTAGAACGAGAAACATTTTTTAACAAACTAATATCTAGTATTATTTTTCCAGCAAAGATGCGCTGTTCCAGAAAAAAGTCACTTGGTCGCCGTCCCCGACGCAGAAGGAAAGACAGGTGTGAGAACACATGTACCACAGACGTATTTGGAGCAAGTGAAATGGAGGATGAATGTCACCAGGACCTTGCACCACAGTGCAGTATATTGGAAAATGACCAGTGCAGTGATATCACCGGCACAGATGATAACACTATCATGGGTCCTTTGTCATTTTATGACAGCTTAAGGTCTGATCTTTCAAGTGCTGTGACTTTCCCTTATCAAGTGAACTCTTATTGAGAGTACATTCAAATAGTGGAACTATATCCTTCCGCAGACAAAGTCAGCCAACCAACAGTGAAATTGACGGTTACAATTGACACTGATTTAAGTGCTAAACTTTTTGTACATAGAATCGAAATATGTAAAGATGATGACTTTTGGATTGGTCTACCAACATTGTTTGATACACCATTGAAGATAAGTGCTATTTTAGAGAAACTTAAGAGCTATACTGTTTGTTTTAGGAGTCCAGATGAGTGCTTTCAGAGTATGGTTGAAGTTGGAACTCTAATTGACAACAACACCGGAGATACAAGTTCTTCAGCATATAGAGAAGGTGACTTCAGCGCTGTTAAAGGAGATACAAGATATTCTTCAACAATTCGAAGTACTATGTGCAAGTTGTTAGTGCAAGGTGCAAGATGTCAACCATGTTCAAAAGTGAGACATATGTTGTGGGGACGAAAAACACGTCAAGAGGAAAAGTCACGCCTACTGGAAAGCAGTCCACCCCCAAATTATATCGAAAAACAATATAGACATTCCAACATGGACAGGAAAGCTCTTATCGAAAAAATCAAACAGCAGCAAGGAAAGATTAAAGGACTTCAAAGTGAGATTGTCAGACAACAGAGACATTTTAAACAAGAGCTGAGAAGTAAAGGCGTGGAGGTTGATGTTGGACAAAACATGGAACTGTGTGAGCTCATGGCTTCATGTCAAGATGATGTTCGGAGAGCTTTCCCAAACGAAAACAGCTTTCAGAGACTATTTTGGGAAGAACAATTGAAATGTACAAATGCTAAGTCTTTAAAGGGTATGAGATGGCATCCTATGGTGATCCGTTGGTGTTTGTATTTAAGACACAAATCTTCGGCTGCATATGAAGCGATGATAAATTCAGGTTTTATCACACTTCCAAGTGCTCGCACACTTTTTGATTTTTCTCATTATACCAAAAGTGCTCTTGGATTCCAAAAAGATGACAATCAGATGCTTAGGGAGGAAGCAAGGAAAAAGGGAATGCTGAATCCTGAGGAGCCATTCAGAAATTGTGTCGGTCTATTATTTGATGAAATCAAAGTGCGATCGGACTTAATTTATGACAAGCATACTGGGGAACTGATAGGGTATTGTGACATTGACAAAGTCGGTAATGAACTTTTGAATCTGGAAAAGCAGGTAAAGAATGAAACCCCAGACATTGCAAAGTTCATGTTGGTACTAATGGTGAGAGGGATAGCTGTGGGCCTGAGATTTCCTTTGGCTGCCTTTGCCACAACAAGTATCACAGCAGACTTGTTGTATTCAATTTTATGGAAGGCTGTAGCTATTTTGGAAGTAAACATTAATTTGAAAGTGCTTTTTTTCACATGTGATGGAGCTTCGCCAAACAGGAAATTTTTCCAGATGCATCGAGTAAATGATGACCATGAGCTTGTTTACAAAACTGTCCATCCCCATTGTCCTGACAGGGAAATTTATTTTATATCCGATGTGCCACATCTTTTGAAAACAACACGAAACTGCTTTGCAAACTCGTATTCTCACAGAAACACACGGAAACTATGGAAAGATGGGAAGGACATTTCATGGCTTCACATACTAAAATTGTACGAGGACCATTGTGAACTTGGCATTTATAACCCTTGCCCAAAATTGACACGAGGACATGTTGATTTGACATCATTTTCATGTATGAAGGTTTGTCTAGCAGCACAAGTCTTGAGTTCCTCTGTTGCAACTGCACTCGAAGTGATGTATGGGGACAATGTCAGCGAGACCATCAACTTTGTTCGAATAATGAATACATTTTTTGATGTTTTGAATGTGAGACATCTCTTCATGACGTACCCATTGAGGAGAAAGACCATGACATCCCCATTGAGAAAGACCATGACATCCCCATTGAGGAGAAATACCATGACGTCCCCATTGAGGAGAAAGACCATGACGTCCCCATTGAGGAGAAAGACCATGACGTCCCCATTGAAAAAGACCATGACATCCCCATGGAGGAGAAATACCATGACGTCCCCATTGAGGAGAAAGACCATGACGTCCCCATTGAGGAGAAAGACCATGACGTCCCCATTGAAAAAGACCATGACATCCCCATTGAGGAGAAAGACCATGACGGCCCCATTGAGGAGAAAGACCATGACATCCCCATGGAGGAGAAAAACCATGACATCCCCATTGAAGAGAAAGACCATGACGTCTCTATTGAGGAGAAAGACCATGACATCCCCATTGAGGAGAAATACCATGACGTCCCCATTGAGAAAGACCATGACATCCCCACGGAGGAGAAAGACCATGACATTCCCATGGAGGAGAAAGACCATGATGTCCCCATTGAAGAGAAAGACCATAACGTCTCCATTGAGGATAAAGACCATGACATCCCCATTGAGGAGAAATACCATGACGTCCCCATAGAGGAGAAAGACCATGACGTCCCCATTGAGAAAGACCATGACATCCCCATTGAGGAGAAAGACCATGACATCCCCACGGAGGATCAATACCATGACGTCCCCATTGAGGAGAAAGACCATGACATTCCCATGGAGGAGAAAGACCATGACGTCCCCATTGAGAAAGACCATTACATCCCCATTGAGGAGAAAGACCATGACATCCCCATTGAGGAGAATTACCATGACGTCCCCATTGAGGAAAAAGACCATGACATCTCCATGGAGGAGAAAGACCATGACATCCCCAACGGAGGAGAAAGACCATGACATCCCCGCGGAGGAGAAAGTCCATGACATCCCCATTGAGAAATACCATGACATCCCCATTGAGGAGAAAACCCATGACATCCCCACGGAGGATAAATACCATGACGTCCCCATTGAGGAGAAACACCATGACATTCCCATGGAGGAGAAAGACCATGACATCCCCATTGAGGAGAAAGACCATGACATCCCCACGGAGGATAAATACCACGACGTCCCCATTGAGGAGAAAGACCATGCCTTTCCCATGGAGGAGAAAGACCATGACGTCCCCATTGAGAAAGACCATGACATCCCCATTGAGGAGAAAGACCATGACATCCCCATGGAGGAAAAATACCATGACGTCCCCATTGAGGAGAAAGACCATGACATCCCCACGGAGAAGAAAGACCATGACATCCCCACGGAGGAGAAAGACCATGACATCCCCGTTGAGGAGAAAGACCATGACATTCCCATGGAGGAGAAAGACCATGATGTCCCCATTGAAGAGAAAGACCATGACGTCTCCATTGAGGAGAAAGACCATGACATCCCAATTGAGGAGAAATACCATGACGTAACCATTGAGGAGAAAGACCATGACGTCCCCATTGAGAAAGACCATGACATCCCCATGGAGGAGAAATACCATGACGTCCCCATTGAGGAGAAAGACCATGACATCCCCATTGAGGAGAAAGACCATGATGTCCCCATTGAGGAGAAAGACCATGCCTTTCCCATGGAGGAGAAAGACCATGACGTCCCCATTGAGAAAGACCATGACATCCCCATTGAGGAGAAAGACCATGACATCCCCATGGAGGAAAAATACCATGACGTCCCCATTGAGGAGAAAGACCATGACATCCCCACGGAGAAGAAAGACCATGACATCCCCACGGAGGAGAAAGACCATGACATCCCCGTTGAGGAGAAAGACCATGACATTCCCATGGAGGAGAAAGACCATGATGTCCCCATTGAAGAGAAAGACCATAACGTCTCCATTGAGGATAAAGACCATGACATCCCCATTGAGGAGAAATACCATGACGTAACCATTGAGGAGAAAGACCATGACATCCCCATTGAGAAAGACCATGACATCCCCATGGAGGAGAAATACCATGACGTCCCCATTGAGGAGAAAGACCATGACATCCCCATTGAGGAGAAAGACCATGATGTCCCCATTGAAGAGAAAGACCATGACATCCCCATTGAGAAATACCATGACATCCCCATGGAGGAGAAATACCATGACGTCCCCATTGAAGAGAAAGACCATGACGTCCCCATTGAGGAGAAAGACCATGATGTCCCCATTGAAGAGAAAGACCATGACGTCCCCATTGAGGAGAAAGACCATGACGTCCCCATTGAGGAGAAAGACCATGACGTCCCCATTGAGAAAGACCATGACATCCCCATTGAGGAGAAAGACCATGATGGCCCCATTGAGGAGAAAGACCATGACATCCCCATGGAGGAGAAAGACCACGACATCCACACGGAGGAGAAAAACCATGACATCCCCATTGAAGAGAAAGACCATGCATCTCTATTGAGGAGAAAGACCATGACATCCCCATTGAGGAGAAATACCATGACATCCCCATTGAGAAAGACCATGACATCCCCACGGAGGAGAAAGACCATGACATCCCAATGGAGGAGAAAGACCTTGACATCCCCACGAAGGCGAAAGACCATGACATCCCCATGGAGGAGAAAGACCGCGATGTCCCCATGGAGGAGAAAGACCATGACATTCCCATGGAGGAGAAAGACCATGACATATCCATGGAGGAGAAAGACCATGACATCCCCATTGAGGAGAAAGACCATGACGTCCCCATTGAGGAGAAAGACCGTGACATCCCCATGGAGGAGAAAGACCATGATGTCCCCATGGAGGAGAAAGACCATGACATTTCCATGGAGGAGAAAGACCATGATGTCCCCATTGAAGAGAAAGACCATGACATCCCCATTGAGGAGAAAGACCATGACATTCCCATGGAGGAGAAAGACCATGATGTCCCCATTGAAGAGAAAGACCATGACATCCCCATTGCGGAGAAAGACCATGACATTCCCATGGAGGAGAAAGACCATGATGTCTCCATTGAAGAGAAAGACCATGACGTCTCCATTGAGAAGAAAGACTATGACATCCCCATTGAGGAGAAATACCATGACGTCCCCATTGAGGAGAAAGACCATGACATCCCCATGAAGGAGAAAGACCAAGACGTCCCCATTGAGAAAGACCATGACATCCCCATTGAGGAGAAAGACCATGACGTCCCCATTGAGAAAGACCATGACATCCCCATTGAGGAGAAAGACCATGACATCCCCACGGAGGAGAAATACCATGACGTCCCCATTGAGGAGAAACACCATGACATTCCCATGGAGGAGAAAGACCATGACGTCCCCATTGAGGAGAAAGGCCATGACATCCCCATGGAGGAGAAAGACCATGACATCCCCACGGAGGAGAAAGACCATGACCTCCCCATTGAGGAGAAAGACCATGACGTCCCCATTGAGAAAGACCATGACATCCCCATTGAGGAGAAAGACCATGACCTCCCCATTGAGAAAGACCATGACATCCCCATTGAGGAGAAAGACCATGACGTCCCCATTGAGGAGAAAGGCCATGACATCCCCATGGAGGAGAAAGACCATGACATCCCCACGGAGGAGAAAGACCATGATGTCCCCATAGAAAGACCTTGATGTCCCCATGGAGGAGAAAGACCATGACATTCCCATGGAGGAGAAAGACCATAATGTCCCCATTGAATAGAAAGACCATGACATCCCCATTGAGGAGAAAGACCATGACGTCTCCATTGAGGAGAAACACCATGACATTCCCATGTAGGAGAAAGACCATGACATCCCCATTGAGGAGAAACACCATGACGTCCCCATTGAGGAAAAAGACCATGACATTCCCATGGAGGAGAAAGACCATGATGTCCCCATCGAAGAGAAAGACCATGACATCCCCACGGAGGAGAAATACCATGACGTCCCCATTGAGGAGAAAGACCATGACATACCCATGGAGGAGAAAGACCATGACATCCCCATTGAGGAGAAAGACCATGACCTCCCCATTGAGAAAGACCATGACATCCCCATTGAGGAGAAAGACCATGACGTCCCCATTGAGGAGAAAGGCCATGACATCCCCATGGAGGAGAAAGACCATGACATCCCCACGGAGGAGAAAGACCATGACCTCCCCATTGAAGAGAAAGACCATGACGTCTCCATTGAGGAGAAAGACCATGACATCCCCATTGAGGAGAAATACCATGACGTCCCCATTGAGGAGAAAGATCATGACATCCCCACGGAGGAGAAAGACCATGACATCCCCATGGAGGAGAAAAACCATGATGTCCCCATAGAAAGACCATGATGTCCCCATGGAGGAGAAAGACCATGACATTCCCATGGAGGAGAAAGACCATAATGTCCCCATTGAATAGAAAGACCATGACATCCCCATTGAGGAGAAAGACCATGACGTCTCCATTGAGGAGAAACACCATGACATTCCCATGTAGGAGAAAGACCATGACATCCCCATTGAGGAGAAACACCATGACGTCCCCATTGAGGAAAAAGACCATGACATTCCCATGGAGGAGAAAGACCATGATGTCCCCATCGAAGAGAAAGACCATGACATCCCCATTGAGGAGAAAGACCATGATGTCTCCATTGAGGAGAAAGACCATGACATTCCCATGGAGGAGAAAGACCATGACATCCCCATTGAGGAGAAAGACCATGACGTCCCCATTGAGGAGAAAGACCATGACATCCCCATGGAGGAGAAAGACCATGATGTCCCCATGGAGGAGAAAGACCATGACATTCCCATGGAGGAGAAAGACCATGATGTCCCCATTGAAGAGAAAGACCATGACATCCCCATTGAGGAGAAAGACCATGACATTCCCATGGAGGAGATAGACCATGATGTCCCCATTGAAGAGAAAGACCATGACGTCTCCATTGAGGAAAAAGACCATGACATCCCCATGGAGGAAAAAGACCATGACGTCCCCAGTGAGAAAGACCATGACATCCCCATTGAGGAGAAAGACCATGACATCCCAACGGAGGAGAAATACCTCCCCATTGAGGAGAAAGACCATGACGTCCCCGTTGAAAAAGACCATGACATCCCTATTGAGGAGAAAGACCATGACATCCCCACGGAGGAGAAATACCATGACGTCCCCATTGAGGAGAAAGACCATGACATTCCCATGGAGGATAAAGACCATGACGTCCCCATTGAAGAGAAAGACCACGACATCCCCATTGAGGAGAAAGACCATGATGTCCCAATTGAAGAGAAAGACCATGACATCCCCATTGAGGAGAAAGACCATGACGTCTCCAGTGAGAAAAAAGACCATGACATTCCCATCGAGGAGAAAGACCATGACATCCCCATTGAAGAAAAAGACCATGACGTCCCCATTGAGGAGAAAGACCATGATGTCTCCATTGAGGAGAAAGACCATGACATCAGCAGGGAGGATGATTTCAGTTTAGGTAAGATTATCATTCTTTTCAATCTGCTTGTGTATCTTGGAGGTTCAAGATGGGATTGGAAAAGATTGACCCTGGGACCATTGACACAATACGTCTCATTATTATAGGGAGGGGGTGGCATATTTTGTTATAACCATATCAATTCCGTCGCATCACATTGCATTCTGCATCAATGACATATTATAAGAACTCCACAATAGATTTGGTTCATGGTTTACTTCTTTTAGTTTACCAATAGGCCTAGAGGCATGATATTTGGCTGATAGGTTTCTAGGATGAAGCCGAACAAAGTTTACGAAAAGAAATGACTTTGACTTATATTCAAAGTTCGATAGGATTACACAAAGACTATTGGTAAGAACTTATTTACCTAAACATAGAACATGTTTGATTTGGTTATAGTACCATAAATAGGCAGCTTTATAAAGTATCCAAACCAATCATAGAAAAGCGGGGGGTATACTTGTCACCCCCTCGGTGACAACTCTAGTTAGCAAAGTCCTTCTTTCTGTATCGTTCCTTATCTTTTAAGTTGTACAGAGCAGGATAACAGCCTACTGGTTCCATAACAAAGAGCTCGCCATGGCCTTTGGTATAACACTGGCTTTCTCCCGACTTGGCAGTGTCCTTACCTTCTTCCTGACACAAAGCTTTTCCGAGGTCTATGGGCTCTCCTGGACACTGTGGGCAGGTAATGTTCTCAACTAACATATGTATAAGAACCATCTTTATTCTAGAAGTATATTTTAACAGACTGATAAAACACAGTATTTGAAGTTAAGTTCAGTTCTGTATACTTAAAAAATGTTGAAAGATTTTGTTTGTATTCAAGATGTGAAATGTTTCCATCATACCTGTAACTAACCATTTATTTCTGTTTATATTCAAGATGTAAGATTTTTCTATCATCCATTAGTACCTTCTTTTCATTGAAAGAAAAAAATGTGTGAAAAAACTAAAGCTCTTCATTTATATCTGTTCCAGTTTTCCTTCTGTAGTGTACATTGGACGTGAAAACTCAATTCAAAGCTATTTCACATTATGGTGATATAGACGAAAAGTTATGAAAGTACTCCTTTTTATTTTACCTGTTGCTTTACCTATCACCTGTTGTTGAGGTCTTTTTTATCTGGGTCCACTGCTCTGACCCATTACCTCACTCCCACTCCCATCCCATATGTTTTCCATTGTGTTATCTTGTTACGTTGATGGCTCTATTAAGATTGGTTGTTACTTAAGTATTGACCTTATCAAAGTCAGATATAAAATATTTCTCCTTGTCCTACTGGCTATTGGCCCTAGCCATCATGTTTTTCTACAATGGAGTCTTCCCATTTGTTGCTGACGTAAGGTAAAGTCATTAACTTCCTCCTTGTTACATTTGGGAGAAATTTTGTTTTTAGTGCATTTCATAATGATATAGATATTCAGTTAACTAATTTGATTATATCAGAATGACGCTTTTCATTCTACACAGTTTAACTTTAATAATATATTACATATATTTTTGCAATTGTTTTTCGCAATCTCTAAAATTCATTATTCTCATGACAAATAACTCTGTGGATTTAGAATAATTCCAAAACTACATATTTAACAGCATAAAATGTCCACTTATTATAATTTCTGTTTCATTTTCCTATGAAAGGCCTGTGTACAACGATTAAAGTATCAATTTGCAGTGTAGATATGATATTCAATGAGCCCAGGATATACAACGGATTAATACCATATATTTTAATCATACCAATGTACTTGGAACACTTTGTTTTCAAATTGTCATGTGGAAAAAAATGCTTTGAGTTTTCACTGGTTTGTAATTTATTTGCTTTCTTTCCCACAGTGAATTTATACATAATTATATAAAACACAACCTTTATATATTTCAACGTATCTGTTTTAGATTTCTCACTTGTCGACATTGGTTACATGTATACTTTTGCTATTCAATATGTCCAGATTATCAATCAAGTCTACTAGCAGAGTCTAATATAGCAGAATTGCACATTCATGTTTGTGTTAGTTATTCAGCAGTTTATATCATATTTGCGTACCATTGTATGTGTAAAATGCTTTCTCTAGATAATACACATCAAATTGTTATTGAAATGCATGATTTACTCTACTTCAGCCAGCTAAAGATCTCTGGTTAAATTTTGCTCTCTTCGTGATATTGGATCATGATTACAATTTTTATTTCAAATACTCTCAGTTGTTCATTGGGATGTGCCTTTACAAATATTTAGGGAAAACATCATTTGATCAGAATATTATAAAAACTGAATACAAATCCACCAAGTATAACTAATAGCAGCATTGATCTGCTAACAATCCCTCACTTTCCTCACCTTGTTCACATTACTTTCATAGAGAGTGATCATTATTTTAAGCAGATATGCAGTAAATTGACATTTTCTAATTTTACAATGTTTCTAAAAATTATTTTGATCATGGCATAAGCTTAATCTTAAATCTTAAAGATGTTGATGGTCTACAAAATTGATGTGAACTATTTTTTATCAACAAAATAAAAAATTGAAAAAGTTAGATGGGTTTGCGACATAGTGTTGCCGATCATCTTCAAACCCATATATAAATAAGTTAACAACAGTGCCCTAGCTCTCATGTGTAGTGATATGTGTGCACACATCAGGTTACACACTTATATGTTACGAAGCATTTGTACACCTAACAATGTAAGGTATTCTTTCTTCATTTGAAATTAATTTGATAGAAATGTATTTAAATACATACCGAAAGTGTGCAAATTTATGTACATGTACCCCCACTGTACGTGTAGCCTTAAACATATTTTTTTCCTCGACAGGATGTCATAGGGAGACGAGGAATCCTGGCCGTCATGTGTGCCAGTCTATCAATACCAGTGTTTGGAATTTTAGCGTTTACATCTGTCTATCCTTTGGTGGCAACACTATGGCTGGGAATTACTTACTGTTTTGCCGCTGTGAGTCATAAGTGAATTATTAAGATCTCTAATTAAGAATAGAATCTCATTATTTCAAAACTACCTGGAATCAAAAGAAACATTTACTGTAAACAAAATACAAAAACACTGTAGATTAAAGCATGCTAATTTGTATTATTTGATGTTAAATCATTTATTAACTCTCAAATGAAAATTGAATTTATTTTTTAAATTAATACAAAAAATATGTACACTATAATAATCAAATTAAAGTGGTTAATTGTTATTCATTGCCAATTTAGAAATTCTTGTTTTGTGATGAATATAAAATTTTATTGAATGACACAAATTGAATTTGTTGTTTATTATTCATTCTGTTTACAGGCAACCTGATGGCCATCTATTCCACTTTTGGTGAGTCCAGCCACCGTGGGTACAGCCATGGGACTGACTACATCCATACAGATGACAGGAATAGGAGTTTCTAACTTGGTAGTTGGTCAGATCCTGGGCAAAAACCTCCAGTAAGTTTATTGTATAAAAGAGGAAAGAACAAACTTACATAGAACTGTTTAAGAGGTTACAATATTTGAAGCCAATACAGGGATTTTCCTACCATAGAATCTGGGTCCGTTAAAAGGACCCATTCCCCTAAAGAAAATCTTGTGAAAATTCCCAATTTGCCACTGAAAATTCCCCAAATATAGGTTAATTTTTCAAGATTAAATATGTTTGATGTGAAAAGACCTCTGGCAATTGTGAATAGATAATAGAAATAAAATATGAAATGAAATAAAAAAAGAATAAAGGCAATATCTATTAAGAACATGAATTTATTTGAATTTTTCTTTCCTCTGTTTTTCCAATTTCACATTTTGTGACTTAAAAAAAATCCTAATTAAATGGAACCTGGACCCAGACGAAAAATTGTAGGAAAATCCCTGAAATATACCATTGAGGCCTCTTGTATGTAGTCGATTAGATGGGTCCTTTATTCAACAGTTACGTTGATTACAACTTTACAAAAAAACTATCGTTACAATCAGGAATGGTTGGCAATTTCTTTTTTTAAGGGTTTAATGTCTGCTTTTGTTGATTGACCGTTAACAAGTCTGATTACTGTTAAGTTTTTTGTTCAGTTCAGTTAGATAATAACCTTACAAACACTGGTACAAACAAACTTGAATAAGCGTGCAAGGTTTTAAATTAATTTTCTTTAGCATGAAAGCAGTAGTTTCACAAGAGAGCAAATAAACTTTAAAGATCAATAGAAATAAATAAGAAACAAAATTCTATATAAAGTATCTTATGAACCCCTCAACAAATCCAGTTCCTTTTCCATTTCAGCCACTTTTGAACTAGGCATCAACATGCACAAATAATCTTATGAACCCTTCAACAGATTGAATTCAGTTTCATATCACTGTATCATGATATCACTTGATTAAATTTTAGAAGCCGTTGATCAACGTTCAAACTAAAATCAAAGGTTGTACCTTTCAAAGTTTCTAGTTTCTGTCCAAAGAATTAGATAACAGAAAAAGT
This sequence comes from Pecten maximus, assembly GCF_902652985.1. Lineage (NCBI taxonomy): Eukaryota > Metazoa > Mollusca > Bivalvia > Pectinida > Pectinidae > Pecten > Pecten maximus. Next base: position 47,255,580 of record NC_047020.1, read on the forward strand.
TTGGTGCAATTTCAAGTAATTGTAACCAGGATATCTGTTAATCAAAACATCAAGACTCATAATCAGAACCAGGGTAACAATATTTTAGTTACATTTCAATAAAAATTGCTTAGTTATAGAACTATAAATGTAATTGGAAATTAATTTGTCTTTTTGATAGGGAGGAATTCTGAGTCGAAAACAGAAGGCTTTGAAAGCAGCCCAGTTGGAGGCTGATCAAGCTGAGAAGGAACTAGATGAGAGAGATCCACTGATTTAAACCGCTGAAGGCCAGTCATCAACTGAAATGCATTAGGAAGACATTCCTAAGCTTCCTATTGTTCAACTAGGAAGATTCTGTTTGTGTGATTAGTAAGAAAGGAGGAGGTGTGATTGAATGGACGGAATTCAGATAATGGAAAATATATTTAAATTAAGAGTCGAACAGAGAGAAACTAGAAAACATTAATTGAACAGAGAAACTGATTGAATTGTAGGAATTGAGATAATGGAAAAAAAAAAGAAGAAATTTCAACTTGAGTCGAATGGAAAGAGATTGTAAGTTATCTTCGTCTTAATGTACAATGTGCAAGATGTGAGCCACAGAATATTATGTGAGATAGATATATTTTAAGTTCATGAGTTAATTAATGTCCCAAAACTAGTTATAATCCCATCACACAGAATATAGAGCAATTAGACACACACCTTCTTATATTTTTGTATGTAATCAAAGCAAAGTTTTTAAACTGATTTAGTTGTGGAATTTAATAGCCATTCTTTTATATCATTATGCATCACAAATTCATGTATATATTTTCCTAGATAATTATGTTTTTTTTTCCTTTTCTTTTTTATATTTTAAATACATACTTGATCAGAAATTATTTTTATGATCAGTTCCTCATCATTTTAGTATTATTGGTATTAAAATCGTATGTCATCAGGTCTCTACTGAATGCCATGGACATCTGCTATTCATATATGATGTGTTTTGTTATGTTAATCAAAGTTGAATTACACACCTCAAACTTGATTTTACCATAGTGTGGATCGTAGATGTTATTATCAGACTTTATAACACATTTAATCATTTGTGTTATGACACTGATATCAATGTATCAATGTAATCTTAGTTAAGGAACCTTCCTTAAATTCTCGGAGGTTTTCCTAAAATGGAAACTTTTAAGTTGCCGTATAAGGAATATGGATGAAACTGGTCCCTGATTGGCGATAAGACTAAAAAATAAAACTTTTGAACATGACACATTCCAGTTATATTATGTCGGAGAAAAAGACTTTTTATTATATTAGTACAGTATACTTAGTATATATATTAAGTTGATGTCCATTGTTTCATTGTCTATTTATTACACACTGTTCATTGTCTACTTTTCCTGAAATGATAATTTGATGTTTCTAGTACCTTGTTTAATTAGGAGGCAAACCACTGTAAACCTCTAATGAATTGTACAAGTAAAATATTGTTATTTTAAATGAGATTTTGTAGGGATATTAAACATTTAAACTGTATGATGTAAAATGTAAATGTTCCATGTCATTGACTACTGAATATTGAGGTTGTTTCTGATTTTGTTGTTAGTATGTGCCACTATCTATATATATATGTATGCCAATAATTGAGATTATGAACAAATTTAACTGTATAAGGTATTTGAAGTGATTATAACTGTAAATTTCATGCTCATTAAACAGTGATTTCTTATGAATAGCGAAATGGGTATAAGATATAATGACATATGAGTCTATACCCTAAAACATGTTCTATAAATATATGTTTGTGGGTTTTAAAACACCCTTTACCTCGTTTGATGTTTGTAAACAATGCTACACGGAGAAAGCCAAATGGAGTCACGCGAGGGTGAGGTACAAGTTCGTTTACAAAACACTTTGAAATTTGTAATTAAGGGAAAGTCATAGTGTTATGATTTTCCAACTGAGTTTTACAGATGATGTCACTTTTAATACTGTTTTAACTTCAGTACACCTAAAGGAATGTATTTTGTATGAAATTCTGAATCAGTGCAATATTTCTAATGCCTACGTGTTTGTGCAGCAAGTACCACTTTCCCAAAATATGTTTACCGGGGTAATAAATGTACAGTAACGCACTATTTTCAAGTCATTGAATAGCAATTTCAATGTTAACCAGGTAAATTGTTTTAATTCAGAGATCTTAAGCAAAAATTGATTTCAAAAATAATATGGTGTTCTTTTTTTTTCGTTTGGTTAATTGCAAACAAAAGAAATATTTAAGCTTCATTTTATTTAGTTGCTTCAGAAATTGTGTTCATTGTTTTAATTCAAAATACGCAAAACTGATTGTCATTATTGAAAGATTTGTTGTCCTTAAAATATTTGCAATAATACAATATTTTTCTTAAAGCAAATGAGTGACTGTGATAAATGAATTGTAATATCTTTATTTAATGTTTTTAATCTATTTTATAAGATAAATAAAAGTACCTTGTGTTTTCTGCTGTCGTTATTGTATTTTCTGTGTAGATATTGTCTAGACAAATGTTGACATGTCATCTATACATGTAATAAGTATGAAGATGAATGATGACGACGTTTTCTCTGTTGACATTTTTTGATTTTGTGTCCCTATCATTGGTTAACAATGAATGATGACGTCAATATTTCCTCTGTAAACATTTTTTCCTCTATAATTGTTTAACAATGAATGACAACAACAATATTTTGTCTTTAGACGAATGTTGACATTTGTCCTCTAAATGGTTGATGATGATAGAATTAATATTTTCTTTGTAAACAAATTTTGACATTGTATCTTAATCTCTCTATAATTGTAATGATGAATGATGACATTGATATTTCCTCTGTAAAAATGTTGACATATTATCCTCTACATAATATTCTGTCTATTGACATTATGTCCTATAATTGACATATAATTTTGTCTGTTGACTATTAATATTGTCTTCGCAGACAAATGTTAGCATTGGAAAACAAGCATACTCATTTATGTTAAAGCAATAAATGTCCTCTATTGACCCCGACTAGCTGTTATGGTCCTTAACAAGTGTTTGAAGTTTGATCTAAATCCCTCAAGTAATGAAGCATTTAGAGTGCTGACAAGGATTTTCTAAAAATAGAAATGGTTACTTTGACCCAACAACCCTGATACTCATACTTGCCAAAGAAAGTACGATCCTAAATAAGTCTGAAAAACCATCAAAAGAAGCCATCGAGCGTGGAAGATTTTCTGAAAAAAGGGAAGTGCCCTTGACCTTGTCCCACTTTGAAACTCAAATTTGTCCAAGATATTGTGGTCCTTTTATGATTGTGTGAAGTTCGATTGAAATCCCTCAAAGGAATGAAGCCTCTAGAGCAATGACAAACATGCATTTATACGTACAGTGTATGTATGTACAAGACAGATGGAGATGAAAACTATAGCCCCCCCCCCCCCCCCCAAGTTTCAAAGGAAGTGTAATCTAATGAACTTAAGAGAATTGATACACAGTTGTATAATGAAGACTTTTCTTATTGCAGTTAAATTTGGTATCAGTTCTTTCATTAGAACAGATACAGGAGTCGGGGGAGGGGCACGCCACTATTGTATCATGTTTTGTTAGGTCACCTGAGACAAAAGTTTCAGATGACCTATTGCAATCACCTTTAGCTCTGGGTTGTGCAATGTTATAAATACATGTAATTAACATTTTTTAATTCTTCTCAATAACCAAAAGAACCAGTCATGATATTCGGTCAGTAGTTTGCTGAGTTGAAGGGCTAACCAAAGTTGCTCAAATGAATGACTTTCAAGGTCACAGGTGTCAGGTGTGTAAAAATCATTAAAAGGACTTCTTCTTAATAACCAAGAGGAATAATACCAAAGATGTTCAAATGAATGACCTCGACTTATTTCAAAGTCACAGTGGTTAAATACCGATATGTTTAAATGGTGGAACTAAGATGCCCAGAGTCATGATAATGGGCAAGTCTCTTGCTAAATGTACTTTCAAGATGACAGGTGAAATGTGTTAAAATCTTTAAAACATTTTTTAGCTCTTGATAACCAAGGGCCCAGGGCCATGATATTGGGGCATGCTTGGATAACAGACTGAACAGATTTTTCAGTTTGATTAAATCAATAGTATGTATTTTAGAACTTTGGTGACCTTTAAGGCCCACAGGCCTCTGGTCTTAGATTGAGTTTTCTGTTTACCCTGTATGACAGGTCAGATGAGCAAAATATTTACCAATACCATGTACGCTACTTGGTTATGACCAGTCATTTGGAATTTCATTCATGTAGCTTCATATTTTGTCTTAACTAGCAAGACACCTTAGAGGAAAAACTACTTAACATCACTTATGATTTTAATAACACAACAATTATATTATATGGCTCATTAATATTACTACAGTGTATTATATGTGCAGTTTTGGATACTAATTCATAATCATACAATGCATTAATTGTGAAAGCACCACACATGTACATTTCATGTTAAAAAAATACACTGTGCTGAAAATTATATTACTGGGGTATTGTACTCTCAGACCGGTAAATTCATAGTAGTATATGCAGGTAATTTGATAATATATACAGGAGTATACCAGGTAATTTGGATATGGTAAAGTAATTATATAATTGTATCCTAGATAATTTCCAATCTCTACCAGAGTTATCGTTCCTTACATTCACTGAATGTAGCAGAGCGCAAGAAACACTGGGAGAGATTGGATAATTTCATTATTGTAAGTCTAGTTGTTGAATTTCACGGGGCTAATATTTTGCAGTTAATTGTCCCAGTCAGAATTATAGTCGGTGCTTATTAAATTTTCACAACATCACCTTATAAAAATTTGTCAGTAAACACACCATCACACAATTAAATCTTCAAAAAATGAGAAACCCCGCCATTCCTACATGCATGGAGAAATTCATTTAAAGGGGAAAATATAATCCCACACAGAAACCCATTCATATAAGTACATTTTTAGGTTACTGGTTGTTTGTTCATTTTTTATTTGAAAATATCAAGTAATTGAAAAAAACTGTCAATACAGTTCATTAATGAGTATACTAGATACACAGGCTGGGTTTCATATGTTTGAAATTCACTTTAGGAATATCTTTTTATCATGTCACTTAAATTTCTTCACAACAAATATTCTATGCTGAAACGGAATAAAATAACAAAGAATGAATGATATAAAAAATTAAGTTTGGAGACAGATTTTTCAGAGGTATTCTTGAAAAAAATGGAACATCATATATAATTGACAAGTTACACAATCTGGAATGACAATCGGATAAAAATGAAAATCATCATTGTAACATTGTGTATAATGATGATCAGTTGGTATTTTAATCAGATATCAAATTGCTAGAATGAAAGGTATAAACTACAAAAATGTCCCTAGCTGTAAATCAGGAAAGGGAAAATAAAAACTACAATTCAAAATTTCAACTTGCCTAAAATGAAAATGGCATTGGTGTAAGCATAACAAAATGTCATAATGTTTCCATATATATCAACTGTAAACAACATGTGTAGTTGCTAGATAGAGGTACTTTATAAGTCCTGTATTTTGAAATGTTCCACTGTTCTGAGGACAGCATACCTAGTATGCCGAAACATGTAAACCTGTTGAAGATCTATCAACAGATGATATCTGGTCTTCTGTGCTTAAGAGAGAAATATATAAATGTTTTTATGTAATATTGACACATATTTTCAATATAGTATTGACATCTATATGTTTTCAGAGTATGTACATTTATATCCCTATCAATACTCCAATTCCTAATCCGTGACAACCATATCTTTGGATGTGTTTGTCACACAGTATTTTTGTAAACTGATTGAATGTTAATCAACATTTTGAAATGGCTTTAAAATCAACATGGATTAGAAATATTTGTCTTAAAAATTCAAATTGGCAGACACTTCTTTTTCCAAAAATTAATAGAAATAAGCTTTTAACGTTAGGAAATAGATATATTGAATATAATATCAAAAATGTACTTCATAACAAATTTTGGATTGATGTTTTTAATGCGTGGAATACATTAAGAGGGAAAATGGAAATATTTATGCCAGAACAAATATTATCTCTACCAATTTGGTATAATGATTTAATGAAAATAGGTAATAATACTGTATATTATAAGCAATGATTTGATAAAGGTGTGACTTTTTTAATGATTTAATTAAAGAAGATGGCAGCTTTCTTCAACAGAATGAATTTAATGAAACTTTTAATTTAAATACTAACTTCCTTGATTATAATGGTATTATTTTGGCAGTTAAACGATTAGAATGGAATTTGGAGAAAAAAAACTTACATTACCATTGCTACCACTGTATATTGATATTGTTATTAAAAGTAAAAAAGGTACAAGAGATATGTATAATGTATTGAATAAAAATAATGTATTGCCTACAGGCCAAGCAAAGTGGGACACCATATTTGGAAATACAAATGTATACCTATAGAGGAATGGGAAAAAATATACAGAATGCCTTTTGACACAAATAAAAATTCAAAACTACAATGGTTGTAATTTAGAATTAATCATCATGTCTTAGCTACAAACACTTATTTGAAAAAGATTCATTTGGTTCAGCCTGATTTGTGTATTGTCTGCTTCATAGAAAAAGAAACAATACAGCATGTACTTTGGGAATGTAATAAAGTCCAAAATTTAATTATGGCTTTCCAAATTTAGGTGCAAGCTACTTGTAATGAGACATTTAATGTATGTAAAAAAGATTTCATTTTTGGTAAAATAGCACAAAACCACACCAAAATAACAGAGCAGAAAATATTATAATACTAAATATGAAGCACTATATTTATTGTCAAAAGTGTTTAGGTAAAGCTCTTTACTTACCCACTCTAATTAGTAACCTTAAAACTTCATATTACATTGAGAGATACTTCGCAAAAAAATATGACAAGGAAGCTACTTTTATTGAGGATTTCAGTGCTTACCATTCAGCTTTTAGAAACTGAATATAACAATTACAATAAGGTAGTGTCTTTCATTATGAAATAGATTTAAGTTTACCAATGTAATTAATTTTCATACGTTTTCAATTTGCTTGTGTTTTTGTTGGATTCGTATCAACCTTTTTTTTCCCCCATTAAAAGTTTTATAAGATTAGCAATAGTCAGTTATTTTTTGTCACCCTTTCAGAAATTACCTTTGCTTTCATTGGAAATCTCGTTTCCTTCTTCTCTTCTTCCTCTTATGTTCCTTTCTCTCTAATCTTTGTATTTTCTTTTCTAAATCAGCTTCTACTTTTTATCCAAGCTATCCCCCAATCCCATTTTTCAATTAGCTCCAGTCAATATATTCATTTGTTGATTGTTTCAATTCTACATACACTGCACTGCCCAATAATTAAGAATGTAATAGTAGATTTAAAATATGAGTATTCATAAAAATTGATTACATGTACGTAATTAAGAGAGTATTGATGTATATGTTTGTCTGGAATTAAAAAAACATTTCTTCGAAGTCTATCAGAATAAAACAAAATGTAACAGTTCACTTTTGTGGGACGGGACTGAAGCACACAAGGGTCTCAATTTGGAAGGAAACTGCAAACCTTGGAAAAGTCGCGTGATCGAGCACGAGAAACTATACTTTTTTTTAATTTAAACATATTGTGTTTCCATTAGTACGTTACATCATCATTATAAACGCCCTTTATCTCGACCTTTTCCACATCCGACCGGGGTATCGAGCCCCGGCCGTCTTGGTGAAATATGAGTACGCTATTCATTGTGACGCCCGATATCAAAACGAGGACATTTATTCCAATGAAAACCGAAATCTGCAGTTGTCAGTATAATGTGACCGGATGGGGTGTCCTGCTGGGTGTCTTCGGTAGTTGCTTCAGTGAGGTAGCACTATAAATCGGCAAAAGTTCCGGCCTATCAATAGGAGACATAACACAAATATATCGCAGCCTTCCAAAACACACATACCCGCACCACACATGCATGAAGTTAAACAATTAAAACCAAACCAATCTTCAGAAGCAATGGAGAATATAGCTGAAACTTGATATGTAGGTTCCGGTCGGTCCTTAGTTGTACCATTCGGTGTCGAGAGTGATAGGTGGAAATCTTGGATTTTGATAGTTGAGCTTGTTATCGTCATCAATATTTCTCGTTAAGTACGAAAACTTGTCTGGGAATGAAAATGGCTGACAGGTAGTATTTGATACAGATATCTGAATTATGTTGATAAAAACCTAAATGACTTGCTAGTAGCAAGTTAATTAACAAGGTTTTTTTTTCATAAACACTTAACATATGCAGATGCCTGCAACCACATATAAACATAATTTTTCAGATGGTAATTTTGAGATGTCAACCACTAAAGATTTTTAATTGAAGTTGTTGCCACTGTAACATAGGCACACGTGTCGTCAGAATTTTTCCATCGGTAGACTTCGGTCGAGATTAAAAACGCGTGCCAGTCTCGAAGGGCTATTCATGAAAGAAATCAAGGCCAAAAACCCGAGATCTACCTTGTAAAAGTCGCGTTACCGTAACACAACGTTTTGATGTCGATGTTTTCATGACGGCATGTATAGATGATTTTTATATTTAGGCATCAAAGTACAGTTGTAGCAGTTATTAGTTATAAAAATTCCAGTAAAGTTAATTTGAATCTAATACAAATGATGCTTTCCAATGTACAGTAGTACCACGACATGTTCTCTAGAATTTGATTGAAGGGGCTTAACGTCCTTGTTCCAGTTATGGCCGAGCCAAGGACACTCTCTCAGATAGGGGTCAGAGTTCAGAAGCTTAAATACTAGGGAGCTGTGTTCATGTGCCAGTCAAGCCAGGAAAATCACACTTGGTCTCGTTTGGAGACGTTAATCCCACTGTTTAGCAGCCTTCATATATAAGGCACAACATTCGTGACAGCGTTGGTGTGCAACCTAATGATTTAAAAATACATTAATTTACTAATTTCATCGAAGATCAGACAGCGGATACATACATAATATCAAAATTTGTACATTTGAAAATTAGATTTCTGTGTCTATCTGCGTTCAGAAAGCTGTGTTTCATTATATTCAATAACATTCCTTAGCCTACGCATAGTAAAGTTCACCTAACGTTTGAAAGCAAAACAGTTTCCTTCGAAATATTGATTCATTTCTGCATCTTACCAACTGTCATATAGTGAGGAAAATTCCAATAGTGAATTTTGTAATCTATGTTCATATATAACTCCGGACCTGTTCTTTTGGTTAATGATTTATAATTCATTTTAAGATTAACAGTAACAAATATGTAAATTAGACTTCAACCTGGTTTCCGGTTGTAAGTAGTCCTTTATAGGAATGGCACTGAAGGGAGGATGGTGGGCTAGATCAGACCCTAGAAATTTGTTTAAATGTTAGTATGCCCAAATTTTAAATCATATTTAAATGAACAATTTAAATATGTAAATGAGATATTATCTCCAATTTTCACTATTCGCTCATTCACTACATGTACGTTTAACAATAGATGATATAGGCGCTTATTTTACCTTTCTTAATTGAGAAAGTATCAGATTATTTTTTCTACAAGTTTCATGCAATTTGTGCCGAAATACACACACACATATTTAAAAACAAAAGTTTTTCTCGTTATGTATAATTGTTATAATGGAATGAGTTAGATTATAATTTTATGTTGTTTTGTGTTTCGGCATATTGTCATGATAACATATCTTATATAAGATAATACATTTTAAGGGATAGGAGATCTAACAATGCTATATAGTTTACATTTAGCACGTTTCTGAATATAGCTGTTAGATTGTCTGACATCTAATCTGTTAAGTATAAAAAAGATAATCTGAATTGTATAATGTAAAAGGGAATGGTAGTAGAGATAAACAGAAGAAAATTAGGAGAATTTAGAAAATAATTTGCTCTATTTTGAAGGTACAATACCAAATAGACTGATTGATCAAGACAAGCGAGGTGGAGGACGCCAAACAGGAACCAAATTGATAATCATTTAGTAGAGTAAAGTTACAAAAAAAATATCATTGAATTATTTTATTTTTTCTTTTAATTTAAGTTTCCTATGTTTAGGACTTAAATTTTTTGTATCAAAGCTCATTTTAAACTTATCGAAACACTTTTAAGTCTATATTAAGTTTTAAGTCTATATTAGAATATATATATGGCATCTTTTTTGTTTGACAACTAATTTTGAAATTATTTGGATTTATTTTCATTTTTCCCATATTTTGTATAAATCGTTGGACATCAAAACTAAGTTTTGTGTGCTATTTAGAATTCGCTTCAACCTCTCATATATACATATATCTTGCAAATTTTGTATATAAAATGCATAAATTTGGCATTGATCCTTTATGTCCTGAATGCTCTAAAATGTTAGCGTAAGCATTTTGCAATTCTGACAACCACCAGGGAGCTTTGTTACATCAGGTGTACCATTGACTTGTTTCTGATGCTGATGGTTTCTGCGAGGCGAGCTGAAATTTCTTCCAAAGAAACAGGTCTTCGGATTTTTCTTTGTCCCACTTTAATCGACCGATTGATTGCGTTCCCTACCACGTAATGACTAGTTATATCAATTAGTGGGTTTGAATAGAACCATCACCTAGGGACAGCATTCATAGTTTGTGTAACGATAAGCTCATATAAATAACGGAGTTTTTTCATTCTTTGTTGTGTTTGTTTGTTTTGTTTTGTTTTGTTTTGTTTTAGTTTTTTTCTTTTTCTTTTTTCTTTTGCTGTAGAAAACTGATGTGTACGCAACTGCGTATTTGCGTATAGGCAGCTATGCGCCTGAATACGACTGCATTTCAATCAGGAATATAATTTTTTTAATGTGTCATTTAAAAAGATGCATCCACTTATTCACCTTGCATTCAATCTTAACTTTGTTCCGTTTTTAACTGCATATCTGCATTTTTCATTTACCGCTACATTGACCAATCATATGCTTCATCTTGACTAGTAACGCCACCTGTCGCGTCATTTCCGGGGACAAAAGTCTTAAGAATATTATATGGCTATGCCGAAAAATGGATAACGACATTGTATCCGATCTGTTTAGTTTAGTTTCAACATATTTTATTTAAAAATTCAAATGAAATTGGACACAAGTTATACAACTTCGTAACGTCCTCTTTCATAAACTAATATACAATGGTAAATTTGATATATACATATATTTAGATAGAGCAAAAAACTTAACATTATCATACTCTGGGGTAGATACACAATCCTTAATTCCTATATGAGCACTAGTTATTCATTTGATATTTAACATATATATATACATAAATAACACCAACTTAGTATGGCATAGAATTAAGAAATTAGTTTGTATCTAGTACTTGTAAGACTTAATAAAGTGAATACAAAGAATAATTGATGTACCGTAATCATTAAGTACAAAACATTGAATAAATAAGTTATTCTATGCAAATTGTAAATTAATCACTTCTAATTTTACTAAACATAGTATTTTATACTTATTTTTAGTTTGACAGTTTATGGGAAACGATTGGTATTCTTAATATATTCTTGTACATACAATCGTATATTATCATTATCATCCCGGTCCAAATTAATAGAACCATTCAACAAAACATTTAAATCAACAGTTATATCATATATATATATATATATATATATATAAAGAATATCACGGCAGTGATTGTAGACGTTACACTGAAAAAAAAATGAAATTGGTTTTCTAATGGATAAGAACATTTACATTCTGGTGATAATACTAATTTACATTTGAAGAGATCTGCATTTAACGTGCTACAGCCGTGCCTGAGTCTATTGTGTATAATATCAAGTTTTCTATTGCCAACAGACAGTTTAGTAACAGGTTTGCCTTTCCGATAAACAGTTTTTGAATTTTTGTACCGATTCTTTAGTTCTGACAGATATATCTAGCGAATTCCACATTCTGTTTCTTTGCCGACGGCACCAGAGAAACGCAGAAGGCACGTGATGTGATGGACAATAGTACAAGCAGTGGGTTAAGAATTAGCTATTAATGCCCTCGACTTCCACGTCAAGTAAAAACATGTACATTTGTATATTCAGTAAGGAATCTCCTTCTCTCTCTAATTAAATTTCATTTGATTCACACACGAATATCAATCTCATTTACACAGAGACACAAACGTCACAACAAAAATTAAATCCCCTATCGCGGAATCGAACCCCGATCAGTGACATGAAGGACAATTGCGGCCAACCACCTCAACATATCTAGAATAAGTATATTGAGCTGTTAGATGCCGATATATCTCCAGACATCTCCAATGAAATAAAACTAGTGCTATCAAAGAGTATCCCATCAGAGAGTGCAATCCTGCCAAAGTAGGCACCTCCGAAATGAAATACAACTGCTGCAGTAGTGCTCATTCAAAGGAGAACTTACAAATGTAGATTGAAGTGTAGAATTAGTACACTGTATCAACCTACATTCACACCAGAGAAAGTATACGGAAGGCCAATTGGGGTTTAGGGGGCCTTTGATTACACTTTTGTACTCATTCGTACCTCCCACTATATACCAAAGAAAGTCAATTTTCCCAGGTGTACATATTTCCTACTCATGTTATAAATCACTACAAACGTTTCATAATCAACAAATTTGATTGAAAAAAGTTTTAGAGTGTTCTAAACATTTAGATATTAATTTTGTTCCAAAAGTTTAAAGTAAAGTACTGGTATGTATACGAAAAGGCAGGGTTACAGCTGAGAGATTTAGAGTCACACATTGATATGATCAGAATTGGGTGGGTGAAAAGATTAACAGACTTTTCTGAAGCAAACTTGAAGATAATTCCACGAACATTATTTGACAATTTTGGAAAGAATTGGTTAGTCTTTAAAATGAACATACAAAATATGAAAACATACCGAAGTTGAAATATAATGTGCCTGTTTTTTACCTGCAAATATTAAACTCTTGGATAAAACTAGGTGGGGGGTTGAAAAAAGATTGCCAAAACTTTGCCGATATAAGAAATGAAGTTATATGGGGAAATAGACGGATACAATTTAAAGGTAAATCTCTTATATATATATACAAACAAGATGGCCGCCAGGTAGAAATTGAAGTTTGTTATCATTATCTCTCAGAAAGTATAAAAGGACTGTTCTATCTCAAATTGTATATGTAGCCGAAGGATTTCCCTTTGTTCTTAATTGTACATATGGGATTAATTATGAGACTGATCAGATGAAAAAAGATTGACACACAGTGACACTCACCTCGCATACACACATCGACACAAAGCACACAAGCACAAAGCACAAAAGGTATGTAAAACAGTAAAGCTGAAAAAATTACAACCATAATTAAATGTTATCCTAACTCATATTAAAAAGTAACTTTTCTTCACATACGGTTAAGCACTTAAGTCGTGGTGCTTTAATTACTTTTATTTTGATGTTTTCAGTGCAGCGAATATGAAATTGTTGTTTAAATATGTATAAAAGGTTACTGATCCAAAAAAGCTTTATTTATAATAATTTGTATATATATATATATATATATGTCACAAACAGATTCTGATGACCAGAAATGATAATGTTAAATCAGTGTTTATGGACTGGCTATTTGTGTTTTAAGTAGAATATATATTCCTATTACAGCTGCAGGCAGATGTCAGCAACGTAAAAATGTGAACAGGAATCAATTAAAAAAAAAAAAGGTAAATTTTTTTTTTTTAATGTGGATGGGGGAGGAAAGAAGCTAAAAGTGGCGTCGACTAGCTTATTGCCAGGCCTGCATAATTTAAGTATATCAAGGAGGTTAAATTTATCAGTTGATTTGTTTTCTGCTACAGAGTGATGAATATCAATTTCATGAAACCTCTTCTGCTCTCTTTGTTTGTTGTTGAAATGAACACCTTAAAAGAGTACAAATGATGCCAAGTCAATTAATTAATCACTTATTGCTTATTCATTGATATTTCAGGTCCACAGAGTTGGTCTGTTGCAGAACAACAGGCTGTGTTACGGCATCTAGGAAAACTGATTCTTTCTGGGAAACTTCCTGGAAAACTTGTTTGTGAAGACGTGATAAAAAAGGAAGCCATCCTTCACAGAAGACCATGGCAGCAAATAAAACATTTTATCAGAAACAAAATAACCAGCAAAACCAGGAAAAACAACCCTGTGTTATTACCATTCTCTTGAAGTCTCAATCTGAGAGCACTTTTTGTGCGAGGAAAAATGACCGGTGTTTTATTCTTACATGTACATTGATTCAACTCATTTTCAGTTAGCCTATTTGCCTATTGCATCACCCCAGTGTCAGCATTGCAAAGTTAAAGTTTTGCTGCGCGTAATTATCCCCTTGTGACGAACGTCAGAGGGGATATGGGGATGTTACTTTAAGGATGTAACTAATTATATAAGTAATGCCCCTTGTCAGTGCTTTAGCAGCTTCATTCCTTGAGGGATTTAGATCAAATTTCACACAATATAAGGAATGTAATATCTCGGACAAAGTACGAGTTTCAGGGTTGCAAGGTCAAGGTCTCTTGCTATTTTTAGAACAATTTTTTTGAAAATCTTTGTCATCGCTTTAGCATCTTTATTCCTTGAGTTTTTTTTTATCAAACTTCACACATTTATAAAGGACTATAATATCTAAGACGAGTTCAAGTTTTTGGGTTGTAGTGTAAAGGCCGTCTGTTTGAAATATTGTGTCAAGTAGATTTAAAAAAGTGCTGAAGCTGTATTTCTCAAAACAGGGTAACAACATCCTTATGATATGAAGTTGTGCCCTTTTGCTTTTCGTAAAATTTTGCCAATACTTGCTAGAGTTACGTCCCTTTTTTCTCCGAAATATTGTCAAGTAGATCTATGAAAGTACTGAAGTGACATTTCTCAAATTTGGCATACAGCATCATTATGATATAAAGTTGTACCCTTTTGCTTTCCTGTAAAGTTTCGCCATAACTTTAGAATGCATGTGACATCACATAATGAATGATCAGTAATCAATCGAGGATGGGTGGGAACGCTTGTATTGCAAAGGGTGATGAAGTGGAGGAATAGGGGGTATAATTTAGCCATTGGCTTACAGTTCTAGTTCAAATATTTTTAGAAAATCTGTGTCAGCACTCTAGCAGCTTCATTGTTAAGGGATTTGGATCAGACTTCACACACTAATTAAGGACCACAATATCTTAGCGATATTTTGTTGCACATCAGTCAATGTTGAACTGCAAAGGGATTTGTATCGTTTGTGATGCCTTGTTATATAACAAAATGCTCTTGTATATCAATAAATATGTGTACTAGGATGCTTATATTTGTGGGGTTGTGCATTGCATATAGCTGAGTGAAATGGGGAATTCATTTCTTTTAGTTAAATTTTTACAGTACCTCATTTTCCAATTACTCACATTTTTTCCCATTGGTACTTAAATAGGTTTTGATACAAATAGTCTTGTATGAAATAGAATTTTCAGCGGAAAATTTTAATCAGGAAACATATTGTATTGTAGAATTGTAATGTATCTGATATGCATCCTATCATAAAATATGGGTATTGTTTTAGCCTTAGGATGGTACTGTATTGTTCATATTGACAGTAATTTTGATAGTTAGTCTGATTGTGGTGGTACTGTATTGTTTGTAACTGACAATGATTTGTCAGGTTTTCATTAGAACTGGGGGGGGGGGGGGGGGGGGATCTATCACTTCAAAAAGATTAAAAAGATTACATATTTGAAGAACATTTAATATATTTCTTCACCTCTTAAGTAATGTATCTCTTCTAGTAAATGGAGTGTGTAAAAACATATGTAATGTAACATTTTGAAAACAGATTGAAAGCACAGTTGTTTATTAACTAACCAAATGAAAATCAGAGGGTTTATAGTTATTTTTATAAGGCCATCAAGCATTTTGATGGGACATAGTATGATATGGCATTATCTGTCGGTTCATTGTAAAGATATGTTTTCAACTGATTTGTTTAAATCTTTATGCTTTTAAAGTAGCATTTTGATTTAAGTTCTAAAATGTTTCTTGCCTTTTGTTGTTTTTTTCTGTCTTTTTTATCTTGTCTTGGGATCTATCTCAATTTTGACTGATCTCTTGTTCACTTGACATGTTTTATTATTATCTTTACATTGTAGCTGTGCTGAATTTGGATTTGGGATTCTTTTTACTGGTGGGTACCTTAAGTGTTCAAGAAATTCGACTTTAGAAAGCACATCATGGTCATATTTAATTATGCAAAGTTTTACACGGCTTTTTATAAAATATCATTACACAAAATGTTTTCGTTATGAAATCGCGATCTACTTTACAACAGTAAATAGTACATGTACCAGTATGTTATCAAGCAAAAAATATATCAAAATGGGCTTGAAGAAAACAAGATAGTTACAATCGAATTGTGAATGACTTTTGATATGATGACTATTTCACATGTATGTCCTTTATTGTTGAATAAAGATTCAAATTCAAAATAATTACTTTGTTTTAAGAATCTTGTGTTTGTGAAATGAAGTATGCCCCACTACAAAATGTCACTACAAGTATATGACCCTTGAACCTCCAAAATCTTTTTCACACCTTAATTAATTATATGTGTAGTAATGTTTTCACGTAAAAATGATACTATATACATGTAATTACTTTTGATCAGAATCAAAAATTTTAAAAATCTCTTGGAGGAAGCTGATATGATCAAAGGATTCCATATTTATAAATGTATACAAATATGATAACTTGGGTGACCATTTGAAGTGCTGAATTGAAGGTTATCGAAACTGAATATAATGAGAGATGTAATAATAATGAGAGATGTAGGGATAATGAGTAATAATAATGAGAGATGTAATAATAATGAGAGATGTAATAATAATGAGAGATGTAATAATAATGAGAGATGAATAATAATGAGAGATGTAGGTTGATCAGAACTATGGACAAGTTTTACGGTCGCCATCTTTGTCTCATTGAGAAATATTCTGTATCTTTGAGTGATATGAAGATGGACGTTTTTCAGTGTGCTTACTTGTGATTTACAATGATGACTCGGTTCTCATTTTGAGGACTTGATGTTTACTTGGATGTGACAAAGGTTTACATGACGGGCGTCGTCGATGAAGCAGAAGACGCTTACTCTTCCGGAACACCTGGTCTTATTCTCTTGTACTTTTGCAAGGGTCTCCATGTAGATCTTTCCCTTATTTTCGAATTTTCGTTGCCCCTAGTTTAATCGATTTTGAGTTCGGATTATGGTTTTGTTGACGCTTTGGTATTCTCTAATTTATACATTACTTTTGATAGCATGTAGCTTGGTAATCAGATAACGTTGCATGGAGCTTTAAAGTTTTGATTCTAATGATAATGATTTATATCGATTTTCGGACTGCAAAATGTGAAACTTGAATAGCTAAAGGGTCCAATTTTAATAAGCAAAAACAAGTAAATGTACGAGTCATAAAAGTTGTTGCACATTGGAGGGAAAATTATAAGAAACAAGAAGGGTCTCAAACATTTTAATGACTGATAGTAAATAACGACAATTTTATTCTATATGGAACAAAAACCAGCAAAATGTCTTTCTAACTACCTATACAATGAAAAGAGTTACAGAATTTTTTGCTTAATATTCTGGACGACAAGTCATTCTCCCGACTTCGACATGTTTGTTGAGGTCCAAGTGTATGGGGTGGGCTTATTACCAGACATCCCCAATGCACAAGAGGATGTCAAGCGTGGGAGTGGGCTTATTACCGAGCGTGGGCTTATTGCCGGATAACTGCGGTAGAGAAATGATTTGATCGCTGACATGGGGCTTGTACAACCCGACAAATGTGGACATTTCGTACACACCAGAAAATGAGGACCTGACTAGTGATTCACACAACCAGACAAATGAGGACATTTCGCACAACCCAAACATGAGGACCTACCGTGTAGATTACACAACCGGACAAATGAGGACATTTCGTACACACCTGAAAATGAGGACCTGTCGTGTAGACTACACAACCAGACAAATGAGGACATTTCGTACACACCTGAAAATGAGGACCTGCTTTGCGTTTCACACAACCTGACAAATGAGGACATTTCGTACACACCAAAAATGAGGACCTGCCGTGTAGATTACACAACCAGACAAATGAGGACATTTCCTACATAACCTAGCAAATGATTAATATAACATATTCTGGTGTGCAGAGAGCATTATTAGACTTCTTAGCTAATAATTATTAGTACATCACGTGACTGAATACTGACTTACCATTGGCTACACACATGGGTACTATGAAGCGATCGTGCCCGCTCACCCGGGCACTATCAAATTTGACGCGATGTTCAACGTGATTCTATTATGATGTCACTATTACGTTACGTCACAATGTTTGGAGAGCACGATTATTGGCGCGAAATTGAGAAGTTACGTCCCTTGCTACTGTTCTGGTTGAAAAGGGCTGATTCTGAAACGCCTCAAAGCTGGCCATGGTGTATAAAGTTGGTGCATATTTAAATGGAATGGTGATGTACTAAACCCATTATGGCCCTGTTGAGAGGGCAATATTGCCTCATAGTATTGTCTCGTGATGAGATAGTACGTGCCCTCGCCTTCGGCTCAGGCACTATTCCATCGCTCGACAATACTATGAGGCAATATTGCCCTCTCAACAGGGCCATAATAGATAATTGGTAGTGTCATTTTTATCAAATTTTGACCTCTAGGACGTCTAGATAAAATTGCTTTCTGCTCAAAAGGATTAGGTCTCAATAATATATTCATATTTAATTTGTAAGGTCTCTCATCTCTGACTGGGTCATAGAACATCGATATTCTGTCTATATACAGCGTGGGAAAGATCTCTCCTCTACCAATTGGTAATGGAACATCGATATTATATCTATATACGGCGTGTAAAAGGTGTTTTATCTCAGACTGGGTCATAGAATATCGATATTCTGTCTAAATAGTTTGAGGAAGGTGTCTCATACCAGAATGGGTCATGGATTATCGATATTCTGTATATATACAACGTGTGAAAGGTGTCTCCTCCCAGACTAGGTCATAGAATATCGATATTCTATCTAATTGGTCATAGAATATCGATATTCTGTATATATACCGCATGTGAAAGGTGTTTCTTCCCAGACTGGGTCATAGAATATCGATATCCTGTCTATATATATTGTGTGGAAGATTTATCTTTCCAGACTGGGTCATAGAATATCGATATTCTTCCTAAATACAGTTTGTGGAAGGCGTCTCATACCAGAATGGGTCATGGAATATCGATATTCTGTATATACTTAGTATACAGCGTGTGAAAGGTGTTTCCTCAGAGACTAGGTCATAGACTATCGATATTCTATCTATATACGGCGTGTAAAACGTGTTTTATCTTAGACTGGGTCATAGAATATCAATATTCTATCTAATTGGTCATAGAATATCGATATTCTGTATATATACCGCATGTGAAAGGTGTTTCTTCCCAGACTGGGTCATAGAATATCGATATTCTGTCTATATATAGTGTGTGGAAGATTTATCTTTCCAGACTGGGTCATAGAATATCGATATTCTTCCTAAATACAGTTTGTGGAAGGCGTCTCATACCAGAATGGGTCATGGAATATCGATATTCTGTATATACTTAGTATACAGCGTGTGAAAGGTGTTTCCTCCCAGACTAGGTCATAGACTATCGATAGTCTATCTATATACGGCGTGTAAATGGTGTTTTATCTCAGACTGGGTCATAGAATATCGATATTCTGTCTATAAAAAACGTGTGAAAGGTGTCTCATACCAGAATAGTTAATATAATATGGAAATTCTGTATATATACAGCGCGTGGAAGGTGTTTCCTCCCAGACTAGGTCATTTTCTATCTATATACGGCGTGTAAAAGGTGTTTCTTCCCAGACTGGGTCATAGAATATCGATATTCTGTCTATATATAGTGTGTGGAAATTTATCTTTCCAGACTGGGTCATAGAATATCGATATTCTATCTAATGGGTCATAGAATATCGATATTCTGTATATATACCGCATGTGAAAGGTGTTTCTTTCCAGACTGGGTCATAGAATATCGATATTCTGTCTATATATAGTGTGTGGAAATTTATCTTTCCAGACTGGGTCATAGAATATCGATATTCTATCTAATGGGTCATGGAATATCGATATTCTGTATATATACAGCGTGTGAAAGGTGTCTAGTACCAGACGTGGTCATAGAACATCGATATTCTGTATATATACAGCGTTTGGAAGGCGTTTCTTCACAGACTGGGTGATAGAATATTGATATTCTGTATATATACAGTGTGTGGAAGGCGTCCCATACCAGAATGAGTCATAGGATATCGATATTCTGTCTATATACAACGTGTTGAAGGTGTCTCATACCAGAATGGGTCATATAATATGGATATTTTGTATATATACAGCGTGTGGAAGGTGTCTCCTCCCAGACTCGGTGATAGAATATCGATATTCTGTCCATATACATCGTGCGGAAGGTTTCTCCTCCCAGACTTGGTCACAGAAAATCGATATTCTTTCCATATACAACATGTAAAAGGTTTCTTATCCCAGACTGGGTCATATAATATCGATATTCTGTACATATACTGTGTTTGGTAGGTGTGTCTTCAAAGACTTGGTCATAGAATATTGATATTCTGTCTATAAAAAGCGTGTGAAAGGTGTCTCATACCAGAATAGGTCATATAATATAGAAATTCTGTATATATACAGCGTGTGGAAGGTGCTTCCTCCCAGACTCGGTAATAGAATATCGAGTTCTATCCATATACAGTGTTTGGTAGGTGTCTCCTCCCAGACTGGGTCATAGAATATTGATATTCTGTCTATAAAAAGCGTGTGAAAGGTGTCTCATACCAGAATAGGTCATATAATATAGAAATTCTGTATATATACAGCGTGTGGAAGGTGCTTCCTCCCAGACTGGGTCATAGAATATCGATATTCTGTCCATATACAACATGTAAAAGGTTTCTTATCCCAGACTGGGTCATATAATATCGATATTCGGTACATATACAGTGTTTGGTAGGTATCTCTTCACAGAATTGGTCATAGAATATTGATATTCTGTCTATAAAAAGCGTGTGTAAGGTGTCTCATACCAAAATGGTTCATAGAATGTTGATATTATGTCTATATACAGTGTGTGGTAGGCGTCTCATACCAGAACTGGTAATAGAATATTGATATGTTTTCTATAAACAGCGTGTGGAAGGTTTCTCATCCCAGACTGGGTCATAGAATACCGATATTCTGTCTATAAAAAGTTTGTGGAAGGTGTCTCATACCAGAATGGGTCATAGAACATCGATATTCTGTCCATATACAACGTGTAAAAGGTTTCTTATCCCAAACTAGGTGATATAATATCGATATTCTGTGTATATACAGCGTGTGGAAAGTGTTTCATACCAGACTGGGTCATAGAATATTGATATTCTGTCTATAAAAAGTGTGTGAAGGTTTCTCATCCCAGACTTGGTCATAGAACATCGATATTCTTTCAATATACAACGTGTAAAAGCTTTCTTATCAAAGACGGACTCATATAATATCGATATTCTGTATATATACAGTTTGTTGAAGGTGTTCAATCGCAGACTGTATCATAGAATATCGATATTCTGTCTATATACAGCGTGTGAAAGATGTCTAATACCAGAATGGGTCATAGAATATCGATATTCTGTCTATATACAGCGTGTGAAAGGTGTCTCATACCAGAATGGGTCATAGAATATCGATATTCTGTCTATATACATCGTTCGGAAGGTGTCTCCTCCCCGACTTGGTCACAGAACATCGATATTCTTTCCTTGTACAGTGTTTGGTAGGTGTCTTTACACAGACTGGTGCATAGAATATTGATATTCTGTCTATATACAGCGTGTGGAAGGTGTCTCATACCAGAATTGGTAATAGAATATCGATATTTTGTTTATAAACAGCGTGTAAAAGGTGTCTCCTCCCAGACTCGGTCATAGAATATCGATATGTTGTCTATAAAAAGCGTGTGGAAGGTGTCTCATACGAAAATGGATCATAGAACATCGATATTCTGTCCATATACATCGTGCGGAAGGTTTCTCATCCAAGACTGGGTCATATAATATCGATATTCTGTACATATACAGTGTTTGGTAGGTGTCTCTTCACAGACTGGGTCATAGAATATTGATATTCTGTCTATGTACAACGTGTAAAAGGTTTCTTATCCAAGACTGGCTCATATAATATCGACATTCTGTACATATACAGTGTGTGGATGGTGTTCCATCGCATACTGTATCATAGAATATCGATATTCTGTCTATATACAATGTGTGAAAGATGTCTAATACCAGAATGGGTAATTGAATATCGATATTCTGTCTATAAAAAGAGTGTGAAAGTTGTCTCATACCAGAATGGGTCATAGAACATCGATATGAATATATAATTCTGTCTATATACAGCGTGTGGAAGGTGTTTCATAACATAATGGGTCATAGAATATCAATATTCTGTCCATATACATCGTGCGGAAGGTTTCTCATCCAAGACTGGATCATAGAATATCGATATTCTGTCTATATACATCGTGTAAAAGGTTTCTTATCTCAGACTGGATCATAGAATATCGATATTCTGTCTATATACAACGTGTAAAAGGTTTCTTATCCTAGACTGGCTAATATAATGTCGATATTCTGTACATATACAGTTTGCGGAAGGTGTTCCATCGCAGACTGGATCATATAGTATCGATATTCTGTCTATATCTTTCTGTCTATATACGATTTGTGGAAGATCTCTCTTTCCAGACCGGGTCATAGAATATCGATATTCTGTCTATACATACATTGTAAGGAAGGTGTCTCATACCAGAATGGGTAATATAATATCGACATCTTTTTCTACAAACAGCGTGTAGAAGGTGTCTCATAAGAGACTGGGTTATAGTATATCGATATTGTCTATATACAGTGTGTGGAAGGTTTCATATACCATACTCGGTCATATGATATCGATATTCTGTCTATATACAGCATGTGAAAGGTGTTTCATCCCAGACTGGGTCATAGAATATCGATATTCTGTCTATATACAGCGTGTAGAAGGTGTCTCATCACAGACCGATTTTTTGAATATCGATATTCTGTCTATATACAGCATGTGAAAGGTCTCTCTTTACAGACTGAGTCAATGAACATCGATATTATATCCATATACAGCGTTTGGAAGGGGTCTCATCCCAGAATGGGTCATTGAATATCGAAATTCTGTCTATATACAGCGTGTATAATGTGTCTCATCACATACTGGGTCAAGGAACATCGATATTCTGTCTATATACAGCGTTTGCAAGTTCTCTCCTCTAACACTGGGTCAAAGAACTTCGATATTATTAATTATGTACCTTGATGTAGGTCTTTCCTACCAGACTGGGTCAAGGGATATCGATATTCTGTCTATATACATCGTGTTGTAGGTAAATCGATATAATGTCTATATGCATCGCGTGGAAAGTTTTTACTGGCATACTGGGTCAAGGAACATCAGTATTCTGTCTGTATGTCTATATACAGCTTATGGAAGGTCTCTCCTCTTCCACCGGGTCAAAGACCGTCAGTGTTATGTATATAAACAGCGTGTGGCAGGTACCCCCTCTAATATTAGGTCATAGAACATCGATATTCTGTCTTTATACATACAGGATATCTAACAGTGTCTTCAGTAATACCAAATATTTTTCACGAGTGCGTAGCACGAGTAAAAATATCAAAATATTAGCTACACGAGTGAAATATGTTGGGTATTATTACTGAAGATACTGTTAGATATTCTATTTATCACTAGTGAAAAATATCACCTTTATATGATGAATAATTTTCGATATTTCACGAGTAAAAAATGTAATAAATAAGGTGGAAGATATTCCCTCTAATACTTGATCATAAGACAGCGACATTCCGTCTATATACATCGTGTGGAAGGTTTCCCCTCTATTAATACTGGGTAATAGTACATCGATATTCTGTCTATATACATCGTGTTGTAGGTATTTCCTTCCTGACTGGGCCAAGAAACATCGATATTCTGTCTTTATACGTACAGTGTTTGGATGATCAGTAATCCCAGACATTGTACAATGCCGGTATAAGGTACCATCTAAGTATACCTACCATAAGAGATTACAATGAATCAGAAAAACTGCCATGTGTTTCACACATCCGACAAATGAGGACATTTCGTACACACCTGAAAATGAGGACCTGCCTTGGGTTTCACACAACCTGACAAATGAGGACATTTCGTACACACCTGAAAATGAGGACCTGCATTGCGTTTCACACAACCTGACAAATGAGGACATTTCGTACACACCTGAAAATGAGGACCTGCATTGCGTTTCACACAACCTGACAAATGAGGACATTTCGTACACACCTGAAAATGAGGACTTGACTTGTGTCTCACACAACCCGACAATTGAGGACATTTCGTACACACCTGAAAATGAGGACCTGCCGTGCAGCTTACACAACCCGACAAATACGGATATTTTGTACACATTAAAGAAATGGGAATTGTCATTGTATTTTCTCTCAAATGTGTATGGCGGATATCACCCATATTTCCCTCAAAGATAGGCGCGTGTTCTGCTGCATGCTGAATGACGTACATTGTATACAGGTAAAATGAGTATTATATTACGTGTAATGGGAATAAAGCCTGCTGCTCTAATGTATGGTCAGAAAAATCTTTGGGGTCTTTTCTCATCTTCCTTACTCTTTCTCTTTCCTAATGTCTGCCTTGACAAGACCTTAATTTTAGAGTTGAGCGCTCGCCCCTGTGATGAAGGTGATGGACCGTTTCCCCATGACGTGACATACTAAAGTATTTGAAAATGGTGTCGTTCAGCATACGACGACTATACTGTTTAGCCCGTTGTCAGTATAATGTCACCGGGTGTTGTATGGTGCCGGGTGCCTTCGGCATTATACTTCTATTGAGGTAGCACTATGAATGAAGTAGCAATGCACGCTATCGTAAGGAGGCATTACACGAAAATACCACAGTCTCCCAAAGACACGCATACATCCTGCGTCTTTTTATTCTACAATGACAAAATTCAAATATCAGTCTTTCAGTTCTATCAGCAAAATGTATGTAATCTGATATTAGTTTTCCGACTTTCATAACTGCCAAACATCCGCCAAACACCCATCGTTAATGTACTTTCGGAGTATAGGCAAAAACACATTTTGAAAGTTGAATTTGTTTTATCCGTATCAACGATTTCGTAGACATTTGTTGAGAGTTCTAAAATGTTGGTTTTTAACTAGTTTATAGTGAAAGTGAATAAAATGTCCATTGTAACTACAATATTGCGTTTATTTTGTTTGAATTTTTAATTTTTTAGTTGTTACCATGTTGTATTAGTGTTATTTAAAAGCATTGCTTCGGTTATTAATATTGATTCCAATCATCACATTTGAAATAAGTTGATGTCCTCATTTGTACGGTTTGAGAAACATTTGTGTACCGGAAGTCCTCATTCTCCTGGTTCCGTTGTCCTCATTTGATAGGTAAATTTTCATAATATTATATTATACCGGAAATAGTTTAATTATACGCAGAAGAGCATTTTACATCGTTTAATGTGATTTTGGTGACCATCAATGCAGTATTAAGGATTTGTAGGGGTGGTCCTCGTTTGTATGGTTTAGAAGTGGTGTCCTCATTTGCCGTGTCCTACAAGTATGTGTGTGTGTGTGTGTGTGTATACAGATATAGTGAAAGTAATTGCTCTTATTTCAATGCATGTGTATATCTTGATATGTTGCAACCATTAAACCAATACGTACATATTATAAATGTGTAACTTTCAACAATACAAATTACGTACATAAAGTACCTAATTTAAATCTGAAATATATATATGATTTAAGAATGATTAATACAACTATCATCGCATACGGATTTAACGGGTTTTACTTTCGCTATTAAGGCCTCAAAAGGAAAACGGCAGGTGCCTTATTCTAAAAGACCTGAATGTAAGAGGTGAGATACAGGTAGACTAGTAAATATGGAGCATAGGCTAAATCCTTATGTAACAACATTCTGCCCGCAGGTAAAAAAAAAAAGCCGTAGGGGCCCGATGGGGTCACTGCGATATAGGTATACTCGCTATTGTAATCAAAATCTGTGATTGGCAGATGTTAACAGCAGGTAAAAACATTTCTATAACGGTAACTACACATGTACACGACCGGTATTTGTCCTGTGTATAGAGGATTTATCTATATCACATTGATTAACTCCAATCATGATTTGTAAATGACGCGATTTTAACCACGTGGTCTCCATACACACAGTTTTATTTGGATACTACACATGGAAATGTGTTACATGAGGAACATTAACATTGTATCACACGTACATATATATGAATAAACAATCCAGGTACAAAAACATAATATTCTTAGGATTATATTACATACACGTAATCAAAGAAGAGATTTTTTTTAGAAAAAAAAGACAAACCATTTAGAACTTCGTTTATAATTATGACCTTTAACAGACCTTTTAGATTAGTTTTATTTGGATTTGAGCGGTAATAATTTAGAATATGTAATTTCTTTGCAAATTTTCAATGATTGCGTTTTTACAGGAAAACAGATAATGATACTCATCTCCTACATTCTCTGAAGACAAGGTTCCTATCTTCTCCTGAAACTCTTTGTTACCTACCAGTTTCAATGGAAAATTTCAATTATATGTACGTACACTGTGTATCTAATACAATTACAATTAATCTAATCTCAGGCTTCATCGGACATAAAATGGACTGGTCCATAGCTCGGTGAAGGAGGAAATACTTCACATTGTTTGGGTGTTAGGTCTTGGTAATAATGGTGACTTTCGCATAGTCAGTACGTATTATTTTATTTTTTTACTTCCGAAATAAAAAGAACAGGAAATATTCCCATGTTGTCGTTATAATTGATTAAATATGTTTAAAATGTGTTTTTGTTGACGTTTTTATCACATACACATGACAGATGACACAAATGTATTGTTTTTCTCACAATAAAGAAAGAATATTGGACTACACACACAATCATTCTGTGGTCTATATAGTTTAAACTGTATTTTATTTGACAATTTCCATTTAATACTATATATACAACATAAGATATACATACATACGTACAAATGTATATACTATAATGCTCTGTCTTGTAATCAAAGACCGTACTACATGTATTTCTTTCCTGGCAAAAAGAGATCGGGAAGGCAATCGATTATCCTTTACAAAACTGTTCGATATCTCACATAATAATTTTGTACCAGGCTGCTAAAATGGTAACAATTCTTTCAATTCTTTATTAGTCTTGCGAGTATGCATCTCATCAACATCATACGATTACAAAAAATACAATTCAAGTCAGCTCGAGTAGAGCAATGCACTTATGACGATTTTTTTTCTGATAAGAAAGTAATTAAATGATTAGCTACTATAGTTGGGAAACTATTAGCACTGATTTCGATATCTACCGGTAATATACATGTAAGTGTATGTCCGTGATATTAGCCATGCAAGAGATGTCCCCGATGGACACATAAATAATGATAGTAATTAAAAACACAATATCTTTAGGCCGTGGATTTAAAACTACGAAATGTTTAAATAATTGTAAAGTTTATGTTATGTGGCCTCTCCGAGGTCATGCACAAAACGCCATCTATACAAAGGTCAGCTAAATCAGAATTGTAATAATGCTGCCGTGGGCACGTGGCTCATTGTCCACTATTAAAATGGTTACCGGATTGAGCACATTTCCGTGTTCCCCATATCCCACTCGAGATGCACAAAAATTCTGACCAAGATCCGACCGTCCCAAGTACTCTAGAAATGATGACAAAACCGCCCATTGACCAGTCCCCATTCCGTAAGAATGAAATAATGCTACTGCGGACACTTGGTTCATTGTCCACCATTAACCGGAATGATTATCTTTCCGTTTTCCCAAAGAAGGCAGTCACCAGTTAGCAGTCACAGGATACATTTACATGTATTGACTCAGCTCCTAACACTAAATGACGACTATATCCAATATTACTGGATTTATGACTCGTGAGTGATCTTGCACATGCATGAAAATAGTCTATTTGAACTTTAATAACTACAATATTTCCCTACAAATAGTTTTTATCAAAATGGGCTGACATCAAGTACACTGTCATATTGTACATCATTGCAGATATTATTCAACTTATAACAACGATTTCATGAGCAATACATTACACATATGAATTTGTATCTCATAGTTGAGGTACATCATCCAATAAATAGTTACGATGGACGATACAACTGAAAACATATACATGGTAATCAAAGTATAATTAATCGACACCAGGCTGTTGAAAGTCTACCATCATTACTGATTGAGCGGGTCCTATTCAATTCCGCTCGAGCGGGTCCGCTACAATTCCGCTGGAGCGGGTCCGCTACAAGTCCGCTCGAGCGGGCCCGCTACAAGCCCGCCCAGCGAGCGGGTCCGCTACAAGTCCGCTCAAGCCCGCTACAAAACCGCTCAAGCCCGCTGCGAACCCGCTCAAGCCCGCGCCCGAACCTGCTGCCAATCCGCTCGAAGCCCGCTCAAAACCCGCGGCAATCCCGCTGCAAACCCGCGCAAATTCTGAGCGGAGGGCTGCGCGGGTCAACGCTCTGTGAGCGTTTGAGTACCAAATCACCTCCTCGTACTGTATATGTTCCTGCTGTAAGGTGAATCCGTGGTGTGTATATGACAGCTGAAAAGCTAGCACGTATGTAAACTTGTATGTTGATTTATGACGTAAATTATAGAACTTAAATGATATTTTTACAGTATTCTTTATTTTTGTTGGAGATTAACCAGCGAATAACACCAATACCAGTGAATATTCTAAATTCAGCGGGTGATTAAAAACAGACAGTCTGCGTTCGCCTGTGTCTGTGGGAAGTTATGTTTGTTTAGGTTATGTTTAGGGTAAAGGGTTAGAGTTAAGTGTCGAGGTGATGGATAACGCGGCGTTTTCTGCATATTCAAAGCTTGTCATGGATTTATGTATTAGGTTAGGTGTAATGTATACGGGTAGGGATGGGTTTATGTAAATCAATGTGAAACTTTTCGGGAGTTTGCTCTTATTAGTTTGGACGAACGAGGATCTTTACAATAACAAAGATGATCAGTTGTTGATGTTTGTCGGTATACTTTTCCAGAAGGATAGATGTTTCTTGTTATTCAAAACAAATAATAGAATCTACGAATTTTATTCAAGGAATATTCTAGAATTATTGTTAATATTATTGGATATTAATGCAATTTCTAACAATTTTTTTAAGTTTTGGAGATGGTAGATGAGCACAATCTATGAAATAGCCGATTTATACAGGATTCATTCTGCTGAATTTGAGTACAATTTTACACAGATATAGTTCGCGATAAGTAAGAGTTATTTGAATATGGTTCAAGATGAATGAGAGTTATTTATTCTTTTATTTTATTCAAATCCATGTTAAAAATGTGTACCATACCTTCTGATACAGGAGTGTAATACTCATGATAGAATTCAGATGATTAACTTGATAAATGCTATAATAAGTGTAAAAGTACTCAGGTAAATTGTCTTCAGTTCCAGTTTTTATTTGCCAATTGATTATTCTTAATGTTATAAGCTAGTTAATTTGTTGAAGTTTTAGTTAATGATTCAGGATCATAGAGAATATGTAATTAATTACAATTGAAAGCAGTATTTAAGAATGTGAGTAGAAACATGGGAGTGAGGATCAAATTATTGTTGTACCTTTTTGTATTTGGAATTCGTTTGATGCCTCCTAAATAAATGTCTGATTGTCTCCTGAAGTTATTTAAGCTATTCAGGTATTTTTAGATATACAGGGGGTGAATAGCATATTTTACGAAAAACATATTAACACAAAACATATACCGTGAAATGTAAATCATTGAAAATTATGTTGATTGAACATATAGATCGTGTACATACTCAGGTGATAAATCATACCATTGTCATATAGAAGTATATGGAAACTAAGCTGTGTGTTTTAATAGACGATGGATTAATAGCTTTTATAAATGATTAACAATGTCAGAGATGTACTCATTCTCCGTCCATGGTTGATCTCAGGTACGAGGGCTGATTGATATGTTGTGAGCCTAATATTGTATTATTTTTTAACATAATCCCCTTCAGTATCTATACACGTTTAAAACGGTGATTATGGGCCTCAATGCCACTTTTATTGAACTCTTTTTCTTGGCTGTTCAGAAATTCATCCACTGCGTGTATGACGTCATCGTCGGACTGAAAGTGGGTGCCTGAAATAGCTTTTTTCAGTTTTGGAAATAGATGAAAGTCTGATGGAGCGAGGTCTAGTGAATTAGGCGGATGCTCAATCAATTTAAAGCCACAATCGTCAATGGCAGCCATGGCATTAACAGACTTGTGAACAGGAGCATTGTCCTGATGGAATAACACACCTTTAGTGAGCTTTCCTCGCCGCTTAAGTTTAATATTTTCCTGTAACTGCTTCAGAAGTGAAGCGTAGTATGTGCCATTGATTGTTTGACCCTTTTTGAGATACTATATAAGCAGAATACCATTCGCATCCCAGAAAACTGAGGCCATAACCTTCCCTGCTGATGGAACAGTCTTTGCCTTCTTTGCCGGGGGAGAGCCAGGGTGCTTCTATTGTTTTGATTGTTGTTTGGCCTTTGGGGTAAAATGATGGACCCATGTGTCATCCATAGTCACAAATCTCTGAAGAAAGTGGGCAGGATCTTCCTCAAAAAGGTTAACATTAGCACGCGATGTGCTCCTGATCAAATGTCAGAAGTCTTGGTACCTTTCGGGCCGAAAAAATCCTCGGCCAGAATGAAATGTACTCCTCTCTGTGAAATACCAATTATATTGGCTATATATATATATATGTCTCTGACTCGTCTGTCAGTCATAACAATATCATTAACATTATTGACCATTGACAGGCCATCCAGGACGGGGTCATTCTCATGGCTCTGTCGGCCGCGCTTAAATTCCGCCACCAACCTTTTCACTGAAGCACATGAAGGGCATCTTTTAAGCATCATTTAATTGTGTGTTAAGTTTACAGAAAAAATATTTGGAAATAGCTGAGGAGTGCATTCCTACAAAAACTGTTACAATACGACCTAATGACAAGCCTTGGTTTAATTCTGACCTTCGACGTGAAATAAGGAAAAGAGACAGACTTAATTTTTTTTTAAATCTAATCGCTCTATAAGAAACTTGACGAATTTTCGGAGACAACGTAATCACGTTAATAATCTAAAAAAAGCACATAAAAGAACAGTTCTATGCGGACATAAATGGTATTTTAGACCGTTTTTCTGATTCGAATCCTAGAAATTTTTGGAAAGTTGTCCGCAGATTAATAAAATCTACTGAAACTGTTAATACTATACCACCCCTTGTAAATAATAACGGAGATCTTGTAATGACAGATGTAGATAAAGCTAATATACTAAATGATTACTTTGTTTCCATTTCTACTATTGACGATACAAACATCGACGAGCCAGGGGTCGAACTTAGGACGGACGCTACTATATCAGACATACAATTTGAACACAATGACATAATCGACATACTTAAATCTTTATCTATATACAAAGCTGTAGGTCATGATGGGATTAGTCACAGTATGTTAAAAAATACTGCAGTATCTGTAGCTTATCCTTTATCATTAATTTTTAGATACTCGTTGGATACTGGTGTCTTTCCAGAACATTGGAAATTAGCAATAGTTATGCCATTATTTAAGAATGGGGATAAACATGTTTCTTCAAATTATAGACCTATATCATTACTCAGTACTATTGGTAAAGTTTTTGAACGCTTAGTCGTGAAATTTTTTAATAATTATTTACTTGAAAACTCACTTATATATAAATACCCATCAGGTTTCCAACCTGGTCACTCTACCGTTCATCAAATGATAGAAATTTATCATACTGTTTGTGAAAATTTGGAAAAAAAGCAACCAACGTGTCTAGTTTTTTGTGATATCTCCAAAGCGTTCGATCGTGTGTGGCACAAGGGACTAAATGTAAAATTAGCTAATTATGGAATAAACGGAAAACTTTTAAAATGGTTAAATAATTATATCAGAAACCGGAAACAACAAGTTTTCGTAGGAATTAGTAAATCTTCCGTCAGAACTACTAATGCTGGCGTTCCGCAAGGGTCAGTATTGGGTCCTCTTCTTTTTATCCTATATATAAATGACATATCAGATAACCTTGAAAGTCTTTCCAAATTATTTGCTGATGATACCTCCTTATTATGTTCTGGTCGATCGCTCTTGGAAATTGAAACGAAAATAAATAATGACTTAGTTAAAATTCAAAATTGGGCTGAAACATGGCTGGTGAAATTCAACCCTCTGAAAACGGAAGCTTTACTTATTTCTAACAATGAACACGAACATGTTGTAGATATAAGCTTTAATAATGTTGATGTAGAATTTGTTGATAACCATAAACACCTAGGAGTTACTTTAGATGCAAATTGCAGATGGTCCACTCATATTGACAACATTTGTAAAAAGGTATCAAAACAGGTAAGTATCCTCCGAAAGCTCTTTTAAACAGACAAACTTTAATTAAAATTTACAAGTCTTATATTCTGCCATTATTTGAATACTGTTGTGAGGTTTGGGACGGTTGTTCTCTCGGTGATGCAGACAAATTGGAAAAACTTAACTTAGAAATAGCAAGAATAATTACTGGATTACCATCTTTTGCTAGCAGACTTTCGTTATATTCTGAAAGTGGTTTAGAACCACTTGCTACTCGTCGTACTAAGAGAAAACTGCAACTTTTCTATAAAGTCACAAATCACCTAACACCAAACTATTTATCCGCTCTACTGCCTCCTTTAGTATCTGAAAACTCTCACTATAACCTCCGAGACGCCAATAACTACTCTTTACCAAATTACCGACTTCATTTGACCAATATTTCGTTTTTCCCGGCTACTATTCGACTTTGGAACCAATTAGATTTAGAAACTAGGCAAAGTAACTCATACTTAGTTTTTAAAAAGTCTATCACTAATATATCAAAAGAACCTTATTATTACTCTGTTGGAAATACAAAATCTAATATATTGCATGCAAGATTAAGAAATAGTTGTAGTACTTTAAATAATGACATTTTCCGATCTCATCTGATTGATTATAGTTACTGTCAATGTGGTCATCCTATTGAGGATACATATCATTTCTTCTTCGTCTGTAATAATTATGTTGAACAGAGAATCGAATTGTACCGGAATCTGAACAATTTCATACCGCTAGATCTGCAGCTATTACTGTATAGAAGCAGTGATTTATCCATAGAGGATAATGTTACAATATGTAAAAACACTCAGAAGTACATTCTTGATTCGTATAGATTTTAATTCCCCTTAACTCTCTATATATATCAGTGTAAATTTATGTGTGCTTATCATATCTATTCCGATGCCGATGGCAAAAGAGAATCGAATTTCCAGGAGGCATAGGAAGCGAACGGAGAGAGCTAACCATGGCACAGGATGTGATGAACTTTAGAAACAGCAGAGTGTTTTGAAAAGTGAATAGTGTGAACTTCTGCTATCGGCATCGGAATAGTTTACTTGAATTGTTTATTCATTTGATAATCTATAGTCATAATGATTTTTTTTTTAAATTATATCTTCATTATAACTCTCTCTCTCTCTCTCTCTCTCTCTCTCTCTCTCTCTCTCTCATATGTAAATATATGTCATCTTGTTAAATAAATGTATTATATGTATGTAAAATTATATAGGGAAAGGGCTTAATATAAGTTTGATAACTTGTGCCCAATTCCCATGTATATATTAAGATACAATAAAATATGTTGAAATCAAAAAAGGGCATCTTTCCTTAGTGTTGCTTGCATATCATTATGGGTATCCTTATGTGTTAAACCAAGGTTAGGGTTAGGTTTAAGGTTATGGTTCGGGATTAGGGTTTAATCCCTGTGCACTGGCCGAAGAGTTTACATGTTAGTCTTAAGTCTGCTGCGAACTAATAGATCTTGTAGGTTTTTGTTTTTGCGGTACGCTGTAACTAGTCTGTTTTTATAGATTTCAGGAAATTCTGACTGTAGTTTATTGTAATGTTCTCTTACCTTTCTCCCTACTACTGTGGCTGTTGTGTTATACGTTATTACAAAAGGTAGGATCTGGTTTGGAACAGATTGTTCGTTTATGCCGTGTGGGGTTAAAGTGTTTTCATGCTTCTGACGGGTTTTCCAATACTGCAAACATATGCAGAACCCTCCAAACCTCGGAAAATCGTTAAATAATTGAAAATTTTCGTGAAAAACGTGACTTTCCCTAGGGCTTAGGGTTAGGGAAAGAGTGAAAACAATGTTTTTTTCGGTATTTTTGATATTTTGCGGTGTTTTCATGCTTCTGACGGGTTTTCCAATAGTGCAAAATATGCAGAACCCTCCAACCTCGGAAAATCGTTAAATAATTGAAAATTTTGGTGAAAAACGTGACTTTCCCTAGGGTTAGGGTTAGCGTTAGGGTTAGGGTTAGGGTTAGAGTGAAAACCGTGGATTTTTCGGTATTTTTGATATTTTGCAGTGTTTTCATCCTTCTGACTGGTTTTCAAATAGCGCAAACATATGCAGAACCCTCCAAACCTCGAAATGTCCTGAAAAAATGAAAATCTTCGGAAAAAAAAATGAAAATTTCGAGTAATGCGTGTTTTTTTTGGTATTTTTGATATTTTGCGGTGTTTTCATGCTTTTGACGAGCTTTCAAATATTGCAAACATATGCAGAACCCTCCAAACGTCGGAAAATCATTAAAAAACTAAAAAAAATCGTGAAAAACGTGATTTTCCCTAGGGTTAGGGTTAGCGTTAGGGTTAGAGTGAAAACAATGTTTTTTTTCGGTATTTTTGATATTTTGCAGTGTTTTCATGCGTCTGACGGGTTTTCCAATACTGCAAACATATGCAGAACCCTCCAAACCTCGGAAAATCGTTAAATAATTGAAAATTTTCGTGAAAAACGTGACTTTCCCTAGGCTTAGGGTTAGGGAAAGAGTGAAAACAATGTTTTTTTCGGTATTTTTGATATTTTGCGGTGTTTTCATGCGTCTGATGGGTTTTCGAATAGTGCAAAATATGCAGAACCCTCCAAACCTCGGAAAATCGTTAAAAAACTAAAAAAAAAAAAAAAAAATCGTGAAAAACGTGATTTCCCTTAGGGTTAGGGTAAGCGTCAATGTTAGGGTTAGGGTTAGGGTTAGAGTGAAAACAATGTTTTTTTTCGATATTTTTGATATTTTGCGGTGTTTTCATGCTTCTGACGGGTTTTCCAATAGTGCAAAATATGCAGAACCCTCCAACCTCGGAAAATCGTTAAATAATTGAAAATTTTGGTGAAAAACGTGACTTTCCCTAGGGTTAGGGTTAGCGTTAGGGTTAGGGTTAGGGTTAGAGTGAAAACCGTGGATTTTTCGGTATTTTTGATATTTTGCAGTGTTTTCATCCTTCTGACTGGTTTTCAAATAGCGCAAACATATGCAGAACCCTCCAAACCTCGAAATATCCGGAAAAATGAAAATTTTCGGAAGAAAAATGAAAATTTCGAGTAATGCGTGTTTTTTTTTTGGTATTTTTGATATTTTGCGGTGTTTTCATGCTTTTGACGAGCTTTCAAATAGTGCAAACATATGCAGAACCCTCCAAACGTCGGAAAATCATTAAAAAACTAAAAAAAATCGTGAAAAACGTGATTTTCCCTAGGGTTAGGGATAGCGTTAGGGTTAGAGTGAAAACAATGTTTTTTTTCGGTATTTTTGATATTTTGCAGTGTTTTCATGCGTCTGACGGGTTTTCCAATACTGCAAACATATGCAGAACCCTCCAAACCTCGGAAAATCGTTAAATAATTGAAAATTTTCGTGAAAAACGTGACTTTCCCTAGGCTTAGGGTTAGGGAAAGAGTGAAAACAATGTTTTTTTCGGTATTTTTGATATTTTGCGGTGTTTTCATGCGTCTGATGGGTTTTCGAATAGTGCAAAATATGCAGAACCCTCCAAACCTCGGAAAATCGTTAAAAAACTAAAAAAAAAAAAAAAAAAATCGTGAAAAACGTGATTTCCCTTAGGGTTAGGGTAAGCGTCAATGTTAGGGTTAGGGTTAGGGTTAGAGTGAAAACAATGTTTTTTTCGATATTTTTGATATTTTGCGGTGTTTTCATGCTTCTGACGGGTTTTCCAATAGTGCAAAATATGCAGAACCCTCCAACCTCGGAAAATCGTTAAATAATTGAAAATTTTGGTGAAAAACGTGACTTTCCCTAGGGTTAGGGTTAGCGTTAGGGTTAGGGTTAGGGTTAGAGTGAAAACCGTGGATTTTTCGGTATTTTTGATATTTTGCAGTGTTTTCATCCTTCTGACTGGTTTTCAAATAGCGCAAACATATGCAGAACCCTCCAAACCTCGAAATATCCGGAAAAAATGAAAATTTTCGGAAGAAAAATGAAAATTTCGAGTAATGCGTGTTTTTTTTTGGTATTTTTGATATTTTGCGGTGTTTTCATGCTTTTGACGAGCTTTCAAATAGTGCAAACATATGCAGAACCCTCCAAACGTCGGAAAATCATTAAAAAACTAAAAAAAATCGCGAAAAACGTGATTTTCCCTAGCGTTAGGGTTAGCGTTAGGGTTAGAGTGAAAACAATGTTTTTTTTCGGTATTTTTGATATTTTGCAGTGTTTTCATGCTTCTGACGGGTTTTCCAATACTGCAAACATATGCAGAACCCTCCAAACCTCGGAAAATCGTTAAATAATTAAAAATGTTCGTGAAAAACGTGACTTTCCCTAGGGTTAGGGTTAGGGAAAGAGTGAAAACAATGTTTTTTTCGGTATTTTTGATATTTTGCGGTGTTTTCATGCGTCTGATGGGTTTTCGAATAGTGCAAAATATGCAGAACCCTCCAAACCTCGGAAAATCGTTAAAAAACTAAAAAACAAAAAAAAAAAAATCGTGAAAAACGTGATTTCCCTTAGGGTTAGGGTAAGCGTTAATGTTAGGGTTAGGGTTAGGGTTAGGGTTAGAGTGAAAACAATGTTTTTTTCGGTATTTTTGATATTTTGCGGTGTTTTCATGCTTCTGACGGGTTTTCCAATAGTGCAAAATATGCAGAACCCTCCAACCTCGGAAAATCGTTAAATAATTGAAAATTTTGGTGAAAAACGTGTACTTTCCCTAGGGTTAGGGTTAGCGTTAGGGTTAGGGTTAGGGTTAGAGTGAAAACCGTGGATTTTTCGGTATTTTTGATATTTTGCAGTGTTTTCATCCTTCTGACTGGTTTTCAAATAGCGCAAACATATGCAGAACCCTCCAAACCTCGAAATGTCCTGAAAAAATGAAAATTTTCGGGAAAAAAAATGAAAATTTCGAGTAATGCGTGTTTTTTTTTTGGTATTTTTGATATTTTGCGGTGTTTTCATGCTTTTGACGAGCTTTCAAATAGTGCAAACATATGCAGAACCCTCCAAACGTCGGAAAATCATTAAAAAACTAAAAAAAATCGTGAAAAACGTGATTTTTCCTAGGGTTAGGGTTAGCGTTAGGGTTAGAGTGAAAACAATGTTTTTTTTCGGTATTTTTGATATTTTGCAGTGTTTTCATGCTTCTGACGGGTTTTCCAATACTGCAAACATATGCAGAACCCTCCAAACCTCGGAAAATCGTTAAATAATTGAAAATTTTCGTGAAAAACGTGACTTTCCCTAGGGTTAGGGTTAGGGTAAGAGTGAAAACAATGTTTTTTTCGGTATTTTTGATATTTTGCGGTGTTTTCATGCGTCTGATGGGTTTTCGAATAGTGCAAAATATGCAGAACCCTCCAAACCTCGGAAAATCGTTAAAAAACTAAAAAACAAAAAAAAAAATCGTGAAAAACGTGATTTCCCTTAGGGTTAGGGTTAGCGTTAGGGTTAGGGTTAGGGTTAGGGTTAGGGTTAGAGTGAAAACAATGTTTTTTTCGGTATTTTTGATATTTTGCGGTGTTTTCATGCTTCTGACGGGTTTTCCAATAGTGCAAAATATGCAGAACCCTCCAACCTCGGAAAATCGTTAAATAATTGAAAATTTTGGTGAAAAACGTGACTTTCCCTAGGGTTAGGGTTAGCGTTAGGGTTAGGGTTAGGGTTAGAGTGAAAACCGTGGATTTTTCGGTATTTTTGATATTTTGCAGTGTTTTCATCCTTCTGACTGGTTTTCAAATAGCGCAAACATATGCAGAACCCTCCAAACCTCGAAATGTCCTGAAAAAATGAAAATTTTCGGGAAAAAAATGAAAATTTCGAGTAATGCGTGTTTTTTTTGGTATTTTTGATATTTTGCGGTGTTTTCATGCTTTTGACGAGCTTTCAAATATTGCAAACATATGCAGAACCCTCCAAACGTCGGAAAATCATTAAAAAACTAAAAAAAATCGTGAAAAACGTGATTTTTCCTAGGGTTAGGGTTAGCGTTAGGGTTAGAGTGAAAACAATGTTTTTTTTCGGTATTTTTGATATTTTGCAGTGTTTTCATGCTTCTGACGGGTTTTCCAATACTGCAAACATATGCAGAACCCTCCAAACCTCGGAAAATCGTTAAATAATTGAAAATTTTCGTGAAAAACGTGACTTTCCCTAGGGTTAGGGTTAGGGTTAGAGTAAAAACAATGTTTTTTTCAGTATTTTTGATATTTTGCGGTGTTTTCATGCGTCTGATGGGTTTTCGAATAGTGCAAAATATGCAGAACCCTCCAAACCTCGGAAAATCGTTAAAAAACTAAAAAACAAAAGAAAGTCGTGAAAAACGTGATTTCCTCCCTTAGGGTTAGGGTTAGCGTTAGGGTTAGGGTTAGGGTTAGGGTTAGGGTTAGAGTGAAAACAATGTTTTTTTCGGTATTTTTGATATTTTGCGGTGTTTTCAGCTTTTGACGGGTTTTCCAATAGTGCAAAATATGCAGAACCCTCCAACCTCGGAAAATCGTTAAATAATTGAAAATTTTGGTGAAAAACGTGACTTTCCCTAGGGTTAGGGTTAGCGTTAGGGTTAGGGTTAGGGTTAGAGTGAAAACCGTGGATTTTTCGGTATTTTTGATATTTTGCAGTGTTTTCATCCTTCTGACTGGTTTTCAAATAGCGCAAACATATGCAGAACCCTCCAAACCTCGAAATGTCCTGAAAAAATGAAAATCTTCGGAAAAAAATGAAAATTTCGAGTAATGCGTGTTTTTTTTGGTATTTTTGATATTTTGCGGTGTTTTCATACTTTTGACGAGCTTTCAAATATTGCAAACATATGCAGAACCCTCCAAACGTCGGAAAATCATTAAAAAACTAAAAAAATCGTGAAAAACGTGATTTTCCCTAGGGTTAGGGTTAGCGTTAGGGTTAGAGTGAAAACAATGTTTTTTTCGGTATTTTTGATATTTTGCAGTATTTTCATGCTTCTGACGGGTTTTTCCAATACTGCAAACATATGCAAAACCCTCCAAACCTCGGAAAATCGTTAAATAATTGAAAATTTTCGTGAAAAACGTGACTTTCCCTAGGGTTAGGGTTAGGGAAAGAGTGAAAACAATGTTTTTTTTCGGTATTTTTGATATTTTGCGGTGTTTTCATGCGTCTGATGGGTTTTCGAATAGTGCAAAATATGCAGAACCCTCCAAACCTCGGAAAATCGTTAAAAAACTAAAAAACAAAAAAAAAAAATCGTGAAAAACGTGATTTCCCTTAGGGTTAGGGTAAGGGTTAGGGTTAGGGTTAGAGTGAAAACAATGTTTTTTTCGGTATTTTTGATATTTTGCAGTGTTTTCATGCTTCTGACGGGTTTTCCAATAGTGCAAAATATGCAGAACCCTCCAACCTCGGAAAATCGTTAAATAATTGAAAATTTTGGTGAAAAACGTGACTTTCCCTAGGGTAAGGGTTAGGGAAAGAGTGAAAACAATGTTTTTTTCGGTATTTTTGATATTTTGCGGTGTTTTCATGCGTCTGATGGGTTTTCGAATAGTGCAAAATATGCAGAACCCTCCAAACCTCGGAAAATCGTTAAAAAATTAAAAAACAAAAAAAAAATCGTGAAAAACGTGATTTCCCTTAGGGTTAGGGTTAGCGTTAGGGTTAGGGTTAGGGTTAGGGTTAGAGTGAAAACAATGTTTTTTTCGGTATTTTTGATATTTTGCGGTGTTTTCATGCCTCTGACGGGTTTTCCAATAGTGCAAAATATGCAGAACCCTCCAACCTCGGAAAATCGTTAAATAATTGAAAATTTTGGTGAAAAACGTGACTTTCCCTAGGGTTAGGGTTAGCGTTAGGGTTAGGGTTAGGGTAAGAGTGAAAACCGTGGATTTTTCGGTATTTTTGATATTTTGCAGTGTTTTCATCCTTCTGACTGGTTTTCAAATAGCGCAAACATATGCAGAACCCTCCAAACCTCGAAATGTCCTGAAAAAATGAAAATCTTCGGAAAAAAATGAAAATTTCGAGTAATGCGTGTTTTTTTTGGTATTTTTGATATTTTGCGGTGTTTTCATACTTTTGACGAGCTTTCAAATATTGCAAACATATGCAGAACCCTCCAAACGTCGGAAAATCATTAAAAAACTAAAAAAATCGTGAAAAACGTGATTTTCCCTAGGGTTAGGGTTAGCGTTAGGGTTAGAGTGAAAACAATGTTTTTTTTCGGTATTTTTGATATTTTGCAGTATTTTCATGCTTCTGACGGGTTTTTCCAATACTGCAAACATATGCAAAACCCTCCAAACCTCGGAAAATCGTTAAATAATTGAAAATTTTCGTGAAAAACGTGACTTTCCCTAGGGTTAGGGTTAGGGAAAGAGTGAAAACAATGTTTTTTTTCGGTATTTTTGATATTTTGCGGTGTTTTCATGCGTCTGATGGGTTTTCGAATAGTGCAAAATATGCAGAACCCTCCAAACCTCGGAAAATCGTTAAAAAACTAAAAAACAAAAAAAAAAATCGTGAAAAACGTGATTTCCCTTAGGGTTAGGGTTAGGGTTAGGGTTAGGGTTAGAGTGAAAACAATGTTTTTTTCGGTATTTTTGATATTTTGCAGTGTTTTCATGCTTCTGACGGGTTTTCCAATAGTGCAAAATATGCAGAACCCTCCAACCTCGGAAAATCGTTAAATAATTGAAAATTTTGGTGAAAAACGTGACTTTCCCTAGGGTTAGGGTTAGGGAAAGAGTGAAAACAATGTTTTTTTTCGGTATTTTTGATATTTTGCGGTGTTTTCATGCGTCTGATGGGTTTTCGAATAGTGCAAAATATGCAGAACCCTCCAAACCTCGGAAAATCGTTAAAAAATTAAAAAACAAAAAAAAAAATCGTGAAAAACGTGATTTCCCTTAGGGTTAGGGTTAGGGTTAGGGTTAGGGTTAGGGTTAGGGTTAGAGTGAAAACAATGTTTTTTTCGGTATTTTTGATATTTTGCGGTGTTTTCATGCTTCTGACGGGTTTTCCAATAGTGCAAAATATGCAGAACCCTCCAACCTCGGAAAATCGTTAAATAATTGAAAATTTTGGTGAAAAACGTGACTTTCCCTAGGGTTAGGGTTAGCGTTAGGGTTAGGGTTAGGGTTAGAGTGAAAACCGTGGATTTTTCGGTATTTTTGATATTTTGCAGTGTTTTCATCCTTCTGACTGGTTTTCAAATAGCGCAAACATATGCAGAACCCTCCAAACCTCGAAATGTCCTGAAAAAATGAAAATCTTCGGGAAAAAAATGAAAATTTCGAGTAATGCGTGTTTTTTTTAGTATTTTTGATATTTTTGCGGTGTTTTCATGCTTTTGACGAGCTTTCAAATATTGCAAACATATGCAGAACCCTCCAAACGTCGGAAAATCATTAAAAAACTATAAAAAATCGTGAAAAACGTGATTTTCCCTAGGGTTAGGGTTAGCGTTAGGGTTAGAGTGAAAACAATGTTTTTTTTTCGGTATTTTTGATATTTTGCAGTGTTTTCATGCTTCTGACGGGTTTTCCAATACTGCAAACATATGCAGAACCCTCCAAACCTCGGAAAATCGTTAAATAATTGAAAATTTTCGTGAAAAACGTGACTTTCCCTAGGGTTAGGGTTAGGGAAAGAGTGAAAACAATGTTTTTTTCGGTATTTTTGATATTTTGCGGTGTTTTCATGCGTCTGATGGGTTTTCGAATAGTGCAAAATATGCAGAACCCTCCAAACCTCGGAAAATCGTGCAAAAATTAAAAAACAAAAACAAAATCGTGAAAAACGTGATTTCCCTTAGGGTTAGGGTTAGCGTTAGGGTTAGGGTTAGGGTTAGGGTTAGGGTTAGAGTGAAAACAATGTTTTTTTCGGTATTTTTGATATTTTGCGGTGTTTTCATGCTTCTGACGGGTTTTCCAATAGTGCAAAATATGCAGAACCCTCCAACCTCGGAAAATCGTTAAATAATTGAAAATATTGGTGAAAAACGTGACTTTCCCTAGGGTTAGGGTTAGCGTTAGGGTTAGGGTTAGGGTTAGAGTGAAAACCGTGGATTTTTCGGTATTTTTGATATTTTGCAGTGTTTTCATCCTTCTGACTGGTTTTCAAATAGCCCAAAATATGCAGAACCCTCCAACCTCGGAAAATCGTTAAATAATTGAAAATTTTGGTGAAAAACGTGACTTTCCCTAGGGTTAGGGTTAGCGTTAGGGTTAGGGTTAGGGTTAGAGTGAAAACCGTGGATTTTTCGGTATTTTTGATATTTTGCAGTGTTTTCATCCTTCTGACTGGTTTTCAAATAGCGCAAACATATGCAGAACCCTCCAAACCTCGAAATGTCCTGAAAAAATGAAAATTTTCGGAAAAAAAATGAAAATTTCGAGTAATGCGTGTTTTTTTTGGTATTTTTGATATTTTGCGGTGTTTTTATACTTTTGACGAGCTTTCAAATATTGCAAACATATGCAGAACCCTCCAAACGTCGGAAAATCATTAAAAAACTAAAAAAAATCGTGAAAAACGTGATTTTCCCTAGGGTTAGGGTTAGCGTTAGGGTTAGAGTGAAAACAATGTTTTTTTTCGGTATTTTTGATATTTTGCAGTATTTTCATGCTTCTGACGGGTTTTTCCAATACTGCAAACATATGCAGAACCCTCCAAACCTCGGAAAATCGTTAAATAATTGAAAATTTTCGTGAAAAACGTGACTTTCCCTAGGGTTAGGGTTAGGGAAAGAGTGAAAACAATGTTTTTTTCGGTATTTTTGATATTTTGCGGTGTTCTCATGCGTCTGATGGGTTTTCGAATAGTGCAAAATATGCAGAACCCTCCAAACCTCGGAAAATCGTTAAAAAACTAAAAAACAAAAAAAAAATCGTGAAAAACGTGATTTCCCTTAGGGTTAGGGTTAGGGTTAGGGTTAGAGTGAAAACAATGTTTTTTTCGGTATTTTTGATATTTTGCAGTGTTTTCATGCTTCTGACGGGTTTTCCAATAGTGCAAAATATGCAGAACCCTCCAACCTCGGAAAATCGTTAAATAATTGAAAATTGTGGTGAAAAACGTGACTTTCCCTAGGGTTAGGGTTAGGGAAAGAGTGAAAACAATGTTTTTTTCGGTATTTTTGATATTTTGCAGTGTTTTCATGCTTCTGACGGGTTTTCGAATACTGCAAACATATGCAGAACCCTCCAAACCTCGGAAAATCGTTAAATAATTGAAAATTTTCGTGAAAAACGTGACTTTCCCTATAGGGTTAGGGTTAGGGAAAGAGTGAAAACAATGTTTTTTTCGGTATTTTTGATATTTTGCGGTGTTTTCATGCGTCTGATGGGTTTTCGAATAGTGCAAAATATGCAGAACCCTCCAAACCTCGGAAAATCGTTAAAAAACTAAAAAACAAAAAACAAAAATCGTGAAAAACGTGATTTCCCTTAGGGTTAGGGTTAGCGTTAGGGTTAGGGTTAGGGTTAGGGTTAGAGTGAAAACAATGTTTTTTTTCGGTATTTTTGATATTTTGCGGTGTTTTCATGCTTCTGACTGGTTTTCCAATAGTGCAAAGTATGCAGAACCCTCCAACCTCGGAAAATCGTTAAATAATTGAAAATTTTGGTGAAAAACGTGACTTTCCCTAGGGTTAGGGTTAGCGTTAGGGTTAGGGTTAGGGTTAGAGTGAAAACCGTGGATTTTTCGGTATTTTTGATATTTTGCAATGTTTTCATCCTTCTGACTGGTTTTCAAATAGCGCAAACATATGCAGAACCCTCCAAACCTCGAAATGTTCTGAAAAAATGAAAATTTTCGGAAAAAAAATGAAAATTTCGAGTAATGCGTGTTTTTTTTGGTATTTTTGATATTTTGCGGTGTTTTCATACTTTTGACGAGCTTTCAAATAGTGCAAACATATGCAGAACCCTCCAAACGTCGGAAAATCTTTAAAAAACTAAAAAAAATCGTGAAAAACGTGATTTTCCCTAGGGTTAGGGTTAGCGTTAGGGTTAGAGTGAAAACAATGTTTTTTTGTCGGTATTTTTGATATTTTGCAGTGTTTTCATGCTTCTGACGGGTTTTCGAATACTGCAAACATATGCAGAACCCTCCAAACCTCGGAAAATCGTTAAATAATTGAAAATTTTCGTGAAAAACGTGACTTTCCCTATAGGGTTAGGGTTAGGGAAAGAGTGAAAACAATGTTTTTTTTCGG
This sequence comes from Pecten maximus, assembly GCF_902652985.1. Lineage (NCBI taxonomy): Eukaryota > Metazoa > Mollusca > Bivalvia > Pectinida > Pectinidae > Pecten > Pecten maximus. The sequence continues at coordinate 47,300,461 of NC_047020.1, forward strand.
TATTTTTGATATTTTGCGGTGTTTTCATGCGTCTGATGGGTTTTCGAATAGTGCAAAATATGCAGAACCCTCCAAACCTCGGAAAATCGTTAAAAAACTAAAAAACAAAAAACAAAAATCGTGAAAAACGTGATTTCCCTTAGGGTTAGGGTTAGCGTTAGGGTTAGGGTTAGGGTTAGGGTTAGAGTGAAAACAATGTTTTTTTTCGGTATTTTTGATATTTTGCGGTGTTTTCATGCTTCTGACGGGTTTTCCAATAGTGCAAAGTATGCAGAACCCTCCAACCTCGGAAAATCGTTAAATAATTGAAAATTTTGGTGAAAAACGTGACTTTCCCTAGGGTTAGGGTTAGCGTTAGGGTTAGGGTTAGGGTTAGAGTGAAAACCGTGGATTTTTCGGTATTTTTGATATTTTGCAATGTTTTCATCCTTCTGACTGGTTTTCAAATAGCGCAAACATATGCAGAACCCTCCAAACCTCGAAATGTTCTGAAAAAATGAAAATTTTCGGAAAAAAAATGAAAATTTCGAGTAATGCGTGTTTTTTTTGGTATTTTTGATATTTTGCGGTGTTTTCATACTTTTGACGAGCTTTCAAATAGTGCAAACATATGCAGAACCCTCCAAACGTCGGAAAATCTTTAAAAAACTAAAAAAAATCGTGAAAAACGTGATTTTCCCTAGGGTTAGGGTTAGCGTTAGGGTTAGAGTGAAAACAATGTTTTTTTGTCGGTATTTTTGATATTTTGCAGTGTTTTCATGCTTCTGACGGGTTTTCCAATACTGCAAACATATGCAGAACCCTCCAAACCTCGGAAAATCGTTAAAAAAATTAAAAAAAAAAAAAAAAATCGTGAAAAACGTGATTTCCCTTAGGGTTAGGGTTAGCGTTAGGGTTAGGGTTAGGTTTAGGGTTAGGGTTCGGGATTAGGGTTTAATCCCTGTGCACTGGCCGAAGAGTTTACATGTTAGTCTTAAGTCTGCTGCGAACTAATAGATCTTGTAGGTTTTTGTTTTTGCGGTACGCTGTAACTAGTCTGTTTTTATAGATTTCCGGAAATTATGACTGTAGTTTATTGTAATGTTCTCTTACCTTTCTCCCTACTACTGTGGCTGTTGTGTGATGCGTTATTACAAAAGGTAGGATCTGGTTTGGAACAGATTGTTCGTTTATGCCGTGTGGGGTTAAAGCCTGGAGTTTATCAATCCAAAAACCTTCTCTCTCATTTAGAAAACTAGAATCTGGTACCTGTTCTATCGGTGTTATGTTTACGTGCTCTAAACTATGTCCGTTTTGGTTAAAGTGTCTCGCAACTGGTTTATCTTTTTCGTGTCTTATATCAAAACGGTGTCTTGTGAATCTATCTCTTAACGACAAAGACGTTTGCCCTACGTATTGCGAATCACATTTCCTACAAGTGATAAGATAAATTACGTTTTTAGAGTTACAGTTTAGGTCTTGTTTCATGTTAAATACTTCTGTTGTTTTTGAACTATAGAAGCAGACGGTGACTTGGAGAAAGGGGCATGTTTCACAACGTTTACTGTTACAGGCTTCCGCTATATAACCATTTTTAGGGGCTATTTCTTTTAAAGTTTCCCCTTTGATTTTACGTAGAAATCTATATGAATAGTTTCGGTTTCTGAGAGCCCTGAATAAGATGTTTACGGCATTGTTAAATTCCGACTCTCGAGTACAGATTCTATGGAAACGAATTATCTGCGATTTAATTATGCCCTTAAAGGAATGTTTCGGATGGGACGACTTTTTGTGAAGGAGTTGGTGAGAATCTGTTGGTTTGAAGAACACTTTAATGTCTAGTTTTCCTGTTTGATCGAATTTTGGGCCTTTAAACACAGTCGTATCTAAGAAATCTATCGAATCATTGCTAATGGTTGCCTTAAGTTTTATGCATGGATGATGGTTGTTGAGAGTATCGAAAAAGTCATCAAAATCACTCCTTGAATGTGTCCAAATAATGAAGATATCGTCCAGAAATCTAACATAAACTAAAGGTTGTTTTGAACATTTTGCTAACGCTTCCTTTTCAAAATCGGCCATAAAAATGTTTGCATAGCTCGGAGCAAATTTCTTACCCATTGCTGTTCCGGATATTTGGAGATACCATTTACCGTTGAATTCAAAATCATTCCTTTCTAAACCTGATTTTAACATTTCTAGTATTTCTAAATCGGGTCTTTCTGGGTCCGGGTTGTTTTGAAAAATCTTTCCTACCGCTCTCAGTCCATCACGGTTGTCGATATTGGTATACATGCTATCAACATCTAAACTAACGAGTAGACTGTCCTTAGGTATGGTCAAGTTCTTGATCTTGTTAATGAAATCATTGGTATCTTTCAGATAGGCTGGATGTTTCATTGACAAAGGGGCTAAAAAATGATCAATGTATTCTGCTATTCTGTACGACTCACTCTCAACATCTGATATTATTGGTCTCCCTGGTGGTATTTTATATGGATCTGACCATTGTCCTGGTGCTTTGTGTATTTTCGGTAGTATATACACATGTCTAGGTTTAGGGTTTTCTTTAGGGTTAAGATAGGTTACTTGTTTAGGTGTCAGGTGCTTACTTCTACCTAGCCTATGAATGATGTTGCTAAGTTCTGCACTAGCTTTAGGATAGATCGGCGAGTCCAGTTGTCTATAGTGTTTAAGGGTTATTGAGTTGTCTTTCTACTTCCCAGATGTAGTCTGCCCTATCCAAAATTACTGTTGCTGAGCCTTTGTCGGCTTTCTTAATAACTATCGACTGGTCATTTTTCAAAGATATTATTGCTTTCTTTTCTGCCAAATTCAAATTGGGCTGTTCTTTACTGACTGTAATTTTGGAAAGATCTTTAAAGATGTCTTTTACCGAATTTTGAATGTTTGAAGGAATCGCACTTTTTGGCTTTTGGCTTTTGTCGACAAATTTCTTACTTTCGGATGATTTGGATTTGCCATTAAAAAAATGTGTAATTTTGAGTTTTCTGCCGAGGTCTTTGGCCGAATCAATAAGATCATTGCTCGAAATATTTCTAGGCGTCGGTATAAATTTCAGACCTCTATCGAGAAGCTGGATTTCATCTGGGTTTAAAGTCCTAGAGCTTAGGTTTATGGTGTTAGTTGGGTTATCTGAGGGGCGATCCTGGTTCAACCCTTTAGGATCTAGGCAAAAAAAACCTTGGCATTTTTTACCTGAGATACCCAAGAGCGGACAAGTTCATTGGCCGTGGCCTCGGTCCAATGAATGCCGTCTGAGTTGAATCGGTGCCCCCCAGCGATCCTACTGTCCAAAGTAACCGTGGCCTTGTTTTGAATGTCCAAAAGGTGCCTATTAAATGCCGAAAGATTGTCAGATTCCCTAGGTTTTGTTTTGGCCAGTTTTTCCGAAATGGGCACGATTGTGAAATAGTATCGTGCTAAGGGAATCGACTTTTTCAATACGTCACGAAGGACGGATAGGTCCCGAAACACATCAATCATGTTTTGGGCCGACCTATCATTAATTCCAATGTTTACAATTACATGGGTTGGAAGACCAGAGTGCGCATAATTCTTTACTATGTTTACAATGTGCCTAATCTTCGCACCTGGGTAGGATTCAATTTGGACGGTAGGATCAGGGAGAGACGTTACCCGGGAGAGGTTAGAGGCTCCTATCACCAGAATCGGTTTGTTAATTGGCGGGAGTTGCCATTCCGATTTGTTAGGGGTGTTAGGGTGGCGGTTAATGGAGGGTGGTTTAGTGGCCGCCTCCGCATAGCTGGAAGGTGACCTAGGAGGGTTAGGAGTGCGGGTTTTGTTAGGGGTTTGAAGAGGTTTTACGTTGAGAGCCCTGCGAGACTTGCGGGGCGTGTTAGCAGGTGAAGGAGAAGAAGAGTCCCGTTTACGCTTGGGCGTACTCGGGGTGGGGGGAGGTGAAAGGGAGGAAAAGCGGTTACCTGTGGTGATGTTAGGGTTGTTAGTTAGGCGAGAGGAAGCTCGGGTGCGGCGGCGGTTAGGAGTTTAGAAGGTGTTAGTCTGGTTAGGGTTGGAGTGGGAAGAAGGGGGAGGAGGAGGAGAAGAAAAGGATGAGGGAGAAGTGGGGGATGAGTTAGCTGGGGCCGAGATGCGGGTGGGTCGAGAGTCATTGACAGGTATAGCACAAAGGCTTGGCAGCATGTTTTTGAATGTCGAGACCCTGTCTTCTCGAAGTTTATTTTTAAATTTTTTTTCTTGCCCAATCCAAAGAAGAGTCCGAAAAAGATTTGACCATATTCCTACTAAAGTTGTGGGCCCTAATTGTACCTAAAATTTCCGAAATTCTGGCACGGTAATGCTCCAGCAAGGCTTGGGCTGTGAATTTAGCCCAAGACATGTGGACGTTTTGGAGGCGCTCTAAAATGGAGCGGTTAACTTGAGCGGATTTAAGGAATTTGGAAAGATTTGCTACCTGTCTCTGAAACCCTCTGGTTGGGGGACCACCCTTAGCCTGAACCTCTATAACCGAAATGTGGTGAATGGCCTGAATCAGTTGGAAAAAAAGCCGAATGTATTTGGCGTTCGGATTAGAATTTCTGTTTTTTGGCTTTTGCCATCGCTTACTTCCGTACGCCATCTTGATAAAAATTGGAGGTTCAGACTACTGTGGGAAATTAGAAAAGATAGTGATAATTGGAGAGCAAAAAATTGGGGGTCAAAAAATTGTTTTTTGAGAAAAATGACCGAAAATCAGGACAAAAATGATATTCACATAAAAAAATGGAACTGAAAAATATGATTTACCCCTAAAAAGCACTAAAAATTTAAAAAAAGCACTAAAAAACACAAAAAAAGCACTAAAAAGCTGAAAAGGAAATTGATGATTAGTACATGTCAAACAACAAATGATAATACAAAACCTGTAAAAGAAATTAAATGATTAGAAATACACAATAATATACCAAAGTACACTTCAAAGGATATGAGGATGAATCCGAAGCCGTCAATGCCACTACTAGTTTCGACGATATGTCTTCTTCAGGTGGCAGGTGTAGACTGAAAATTTTCGGAAAAAAATGAAAATTTCGAGTAAAACGTGTTTCTTTTTGGTATTTTTGATATTTTGCGGTGTTTTCATGCTTTTGACGAGTTTTCAAATAATGCAAATATATGCAGAACCCTCCAAACCTCGGAAAATCATTAAAAAACTAAAAAAAATCGTGAAAAACGTGATTTTCCCTAGGGTTAGGGTTAGGGTTAGGGTTAGAGTGAAAACAATTTTTTTTTTTCGGTATTTTTGATATTTTGCAGTGTTTTCATGCTTCTGACGGGTTTTCCAATACTGCAAACATATGCAGAACCCTCCAAACGTCGGAAAATCGTTAAAAAACTAAAAAACGAAAAAAAAAAAAATCGTGAAAAACGTCATTTCCCTTAGGGTTAGGGTTAGCGTTAGGGTTACGGTTAGGGTTAGAGTGAAAACAATGTTTTTTTCGCTATTTTTGATATTTTGCAGTGTTTTCATGCTTCTGTCGGGTTTTACAATCGTGTAAACATATGCAGAACCCTCCAAACCTCAGAAAATCGTTAAATAATTCAAAATATTCGTGAAAAACGTGACTTTCCCTAGAGTTAGGGTTAGCGTTAGGGTTAGGGTGAGGGTTAGAGTAAAACCGTGGATTTTTCGGTATTTTTGATATTTTGCAGTGTTTTCATCCTTCTGACTGGTTTTCAAATAGCGCAAACATATGCAGAACCCTCCAAACCTCGGAAAATCGTTAAATAATTGAAAATTTTCGTGAAAAACGTGACTTTCCCTAGGGTTAGGGTTAGCGTTAGGGTTAGGGTTAGGGTTGGAGTGAAAACCGAGGATTTTTCGGTATTTTTGATATTTTGCAGTGTTTTCATGCTTTTGACGAGTTTCCAAATAGTGCAAACATATGCAGAACCCTCCAAACCTCGGAAAATCATTAAAAAACTAAAAGAAATCGTGAAAAACGTGATTTTCCCTAGGGTTAGGGTTAGCTTTAGGGTTAGCCCTTTCCCAAAACATTAGTTATCCCTCTTGTCCGCTGCGAGCGCTGTTACCCAAACTACTTCCGGGAAGTGCGACGCCATTACAATATGGAGGAAGACAAGGATAATCTGTACCTGACGGATGACGAACTACACTCGTTAAAAGTTCCCGCATTGAAGGAATATTTAAGAAAACATGGACAGTACGTGACTGGCAACAAACCAGCATTGGTTGACAGAGCAAAAGGTGTTATAAAAGTAGCTTTGACCGATGTCAATTATACAAAACACGATGACGCCACCAAACACGATGTTTGTCACCGTGAGAAATTGACAACTCCGTTGGGTGAAATCATCCCAGAGCCATCTTCGCTGAAGAATTGGACTTCGGACGTTAGTGAGATTCCCGATTTTACGGACAGTGCTACCTATGATTACCTTGTATTGACCATGAAAGCAACGAGACAATTTCGCTCAAGAGTGTACTTTGAAGACAGACGCTTGCATTCCGTACATTATCAACCGGTGTCCCACGAATGCAGTCATGGTATAGTTCGATGCAAAGTCATCCCGTCTATTCCAACGGTCAACAAGAAGGAAAACCCAGACCATGAAGTTTGGATATGTTTATCGAAAGTATCTGGGAAAATCCATTCAGCAAATTGCAATTGTACTGCTGGGTAAGTACTAAAGTAGATTTATGTATATACTCGACAAAAACGTTTACACTGGTTCAGCTTTTCAAAAAAGTTTTAAACCTTAAACAAAAATGAAAATTAAACACTAGCTGGATCATGCAGTTACATGTTTTCTCCAAAATGATAATTTTTGTTGTTAAAAAACATTAATTTAATACTGAAAGTGAAATAAATAGCTGCTTAATAAATTGTAAAGGATGATACTTATTTATATTCCCTTACCTAATAATAATTAAATAAGTATTTATATAATAATCCAAATTTTTATGTAAATGACCGTAGCGACTAAACAGCAACTGTTCTGAATACATATTGAAAAAAACTAGATGATCTGACCACACGGGAACATTGTACGATGTTTACTTGCCTAAATATTCGCATTTTAATTCCAATCCAAACCGCCCCACAGCTTCAGGTCGCCATCTTTGCTCAAATCAAAGCATCTGTGCGTTTGAAAGAGTCAGTACTGCAAAGCTTCTAAACGATCTTGTGATGCAAATTTTAAGATTAAGATAGAAACGAAATATGGATTTTAAAATAATTTGATTTCAATTACTTATGCGTTAAGTTAGCAAATTGTTTACAATGAAAATTTAATGTTACACTAAATACTGATCACAATATTTCTATTTAGATATTTTTTATTTCTTTCACTTCATTTCATTTAAGTGTTAGATTTCCCAATAAATTCGCGGGAAATGAATTTGTGACGTAACCGGAAGCTCACATGCTATTAGAACGTGACCCGGAAAACATGCGTGACGATAATAAAAACAGAAGATCATTGAACGTTATACCGGAGTATTTTCTTTTTTTTGAGACAACAATGTGCTAAAATACAACGGAAGGTAACACTGATTTTGTTAATTGCTATCGTATCAAGTAAAATGAACAGTTATTGCGAAAATAGCAGTATTTGCTTCACCTACAACTAGTTTGGCTAGACCTACTTCCGTTTGACAGTTTACAGATATGATCATGTAAATAATTCATCTTCTCAACCATAGTAATCTAATTACTTATCCGCTGAATTTTTCTATTAAGAATATTTGTACTTCTCATGTACAGTGTATCTTTGTTTACAATTGACTGGTCTGCAGGTCTGATCTGACTACCCTCAGCTGACCCTGACCACAGGGTCACGTTACTATCGTATTCCTTTGTAAACACTTCATAATAAATGTTACGGCAGATTCATTTGTATTACTACAATTTTCTACCTACTGGCTGAGACGTGTATATGAAATACACGTCTCTGCTTCTGGGACGTTGTTACTCCACCCCCTGTATTGACTGCATACTTCTGTTTACCCACAGGGACTTGATAATTAGTTACAGTTTACATGTATTTTGAGACGATTTGCGGGGCTTAATTAAAATTTGGCAAAAATGACATCCCCGGTGGTCATATATACGAGAAATCGAAGGGGGGAAACCCTATGACTCGAGCTCATACAATAGTAACATGTCATTGTACTCTATGATTCATAACCTGTCACAGTTTTACTGGATATGAGTTACAGGGTAAACAGACATACATGAACATGTATCAAGTGTGTCACATGTTATAACAGGGTTCGAACCCAGGAGCCTCCAAAATCTAGACGGACACTCTACCACTGAGCTACCCGGTCGCCGATGATCAACCCAGTCCAGTTCCGCAACATTCCTCCCTCCTTTTATCGAATCCTCACCCCCAAAGACAACAGGTTCGGATATCCCGTTGCTTTAGCATCCTCCCAAAGGATTTGCAAGCTCGCTAAATATGTAACAGGAGGAAGATAGTAGCCAGGGGTTCGAACACGAGAGACCCTGCAAACTCTAGATTTACACTTTACCATTGAGCTACCTGGTCACTGGTGCACTAATACATGTTTCAGGAGTCTGCGGTATGTTCGTGTTTGGCTCCTTGTGGTATATATTACCGGTAATGTGGAAAACTTAAAAAAAAAATAAGATTGTTCCAGCACTGGCAACCTATGTCTTTCCCTTGGTTGTCATTTAGATTAAGAAGATATTTATCAATTTAATCTCTTTCATTTGATCATATAAAAACAGAGAATATATCCTCAAATATTAAGTGTAATCGCTTTACACATACCTTGTATTACTGACCAGGATTGATGTTTAAACGGGAATGGATACACATTCTTATCAAATATTTGCATTACCAAAAACACTGAATTTGTTTGGGAAAAAAAGCATGCAAGATTTTTTTTAAGAGTCAGTCGGGTTAGTAGAGAAAAAGTTTTTACTGTATTTGGCATATTAGCATGTCTTAAATGACCCTGGTTGTTAATAGGACGTTAAACAAAAAACAAACCAAACAAACCAAATATTAGCTGAAGTCATGACAATGTGAAATTAAAAAAAAACTTTGGTTATTCAAGATCAGATAAATGACAAGAAAAATGGAATTGAGTTTTTCGCAGTCAGTTCTGATGGCCCGTGTAAACCCGTTATGAAGATATAGAATTAAGTTCATTTCACACAATTACCAGCTTCGAATATCTATCTTTTTAAATTATGTTCATCTGTGTAGTTTTTTTGCTTTTGTTATTTTTTTGTGGGGTTTTGTTTTGGTTTTGTTTTATAAATCCTTGCAACGATTTTTTAATTCATGTAGATATATAAAAGAATATGATTCTTGACAACTTGACTACAGTAAGAATTTAGCTTTCAAAATCCATTGCGCTCCACATAATATTGTTTGTTAACATGTTTCGGTGACATTTTCACAATTATTACATTACTTTATTAGAATACTGTGTTATATATTTCTTGAATCCACTCGAACATAGAAATATTTCTTTCATTTCCCAAATCTGTAATTGAAATAATTGTATAATATACATGTATGTGTTTGCAGTAATAAGACAATTTTTTTTAAACATTCATATTAACATATTTGCTGTATCAATCCAAAAATACTTGTTGACATATACTGCATTACTTTTGTTCTGATCTCAACACACAGAATGTAAGATTGTATTAATCAATAGATCTGGCAACCTCACCTAACAGGTCAAAGACCTTTGATGAGACTAATTGATGAGTATTCAGAGTTTCCTCTTGCCCCACCACCGGAAGTTAGACACTGACAAGCTCTCATACAGTTGTTGACTTTGGTTTAGGAACACATTCTCTAATGACATATGATCATATGCTAAATTAAGGGTTGGATTTTCACTAACTTGAAGAGTTCTGTCCCTTTGTTTTCATTCATATACATGTACATCTTATTCTAGCAGATTGCCATTCTGATATTTGTTTCCAATTGTTCTACACATCATTTTATACATCTGATGATATTTGAAAGTAGGCGAACAATGGAATAGGTTATTTTATTGAGTCACAAGAAATCTGGAAGTTACAAAAGAGGTGAAAGAAACTTTACAAATCCATTTCAGTTTTTATGTAGGTAAGGTTTTATTGTTATGGTTGTTTTACTTTCCATTGTTTGGGGCAGAGGACATATTCATATAAATCAGATATATAACTCCTATATAACAAAGTTTGGTTATTTGTATACTTAAAATTAATTTCTTTCTATTGATAATATCTCTGTTGTTATAGTCTGTCACACGAGTCTTTACATTGCCTTCTATTAAATATCTTCAAAAGTTTCTTTTCATTTCTTTCTGTTTCCAGTACTAGTATCATTTTGGTTAACAAATTGTCATATTTAGTGTATTTTGAGAATTGCTTGATTTGCAAAATTTGCTTTTTGTTTGGCAATACATGTACATCAATATTTTCATGTCTCTGTAACATATATATATAAATGCTCTGCGTCTTCCTTTTTAACAATAATTTTAATAGAATCTTTAGTTTGGTTAAAACTTCCTATTATGTTGTTGGGCATTTTAATATGATGGATCTGTCAGATCAGCACATATACAGCACAGTAGTCCAAAATAACATCCCTGTTCAATTGTTTTTCTTCTGTATAGCTAGCTTGATGATCTTTTCAAACTTGGTCTTGCATTCTGTAGTGATGGTCCCAAATCTTGAATGCTACAAGGTTTGTTTTAATAAATGACCGTTACCTTCATTAAAGACCACTGGAGCTAGACGTGCAAACACCTTGAAAAACTTCAACTGAATAACCTTGAGGCCAAGATACTTGGTATTGGGCCTGTACTATACTAGTGAAGTGATACAAAATTTGTTAAAAAACGAGAAACAGTGATGTACATTCAAGGTCACAGCAGTCAAACATGTTTAAATTTTTAAACCTTTTTTTTTATCAATATCAAAAAGAGGTCATGAGAAGAAGATGACTAATGCAGGCCCATATGGCCTCTTGTTTGGTTGCTGCACAATGCCTTAAGTACTCTTTCAGACTCGGATATCAAAGGTCAATGTCACTATTTCTGTCAAATGAAAACCAGTTGGTTGGAATACTACATGTACATGTGTTTGAAAGACAAATGACAAATGTTAAAGATAATGTAACTATAGATAAAACAATACTGCACATATCAATCAAAGTCCATGCTTTCCCTAGATGAAAAACTATTAGAACCTAATGTAACTGGTCTTTGTTATATATATACATTTGTATATATATTCGTTAGGTGGATGGATACGGCAATATTTTAAATACTTTAATATATAAATACTTATTACCGGTTAGCTTGTAACAATAATAATCATTTTCATAAATGTAATTAATTTATTTGTGATCCAATGTTATTATTTGATATTTCATACTGAATTGTTGATGATATTTACGATGAAGTTATTTAGAGTCTACTCTAGATCTATTATTCAAAACTTAAAAGGGGGAACAAAACCTTCGAAAAAGGTTAACCAAAATACTTCATATATATGAAGCACTAAAAACTGACTTAAAACTCTCCATTCGGTTGGAAGTATCAACAATTACGACAAAGACATGCATTATTTTTAAGTATGCATCATCATTTTTCCATACAGATTTTACCAATGCAAATGTATGAACGAAGTAATAACCCTTTGTAATTATATCACTACAAATGTGCAATGTACTGAAATTTCATGATTTTTTTATTTTCATGTTTTTTCAGCACTGGCGAGGCTTGCAACCACATTTCAGCCTTATTGTACGCCTTGGAGGACATTACCAAGAAGAAAAAAGATGGAACTTTATCATCAACATCGCAAAAGTGCAAGTGGAACAACCCACGCAAACGGAAACTTAGTCCCAAGAAAGTGCAGGATATGAAATTCCATCGACATGTCCAGACCCAGGGAGACATTTCTCCGTCACCCATCTCAAATGCAAGGGAAACATCATTCAAACCAACCTTGAATGTTGAAAGGGTCAAGAAAAGACTGATGGGTTCTCCAGTAAGTGCTAATGTTGGATGGTTGACATTTTTCGGCGAGGGATCTGATGAACCACCAGAGGAAATCCCAAAACTACACGATGTTCCTTACCTGTATCACGACCGTATGGATTTTGAGGACAGATTTACTGGATTGAAATTGACAGTGGAAAATGCAGACAGAATTGAAAAATTCACAAATGGACAAAGCCAAAATGATATGTGGCATGAAGCTTGCAGAGAGCGCATAACGTCATCTAATTTTGGTACAGTGTGCAAGTGTAAAGCTGACACAAAACCGGAAAGTACTTTAAGGAACATTTTAGGTTACAGGGACTTCCAAAGTAAATATTGTGATTGGGGAATCAAACATGAACCTGCTGCACGAAGGATGTATGCAAATGCTGTGAAGGGTGATGGTTTGTGTATCAAAACATGTGGATTGATTGTTAATCCAAAGTACCCCCACCTTGGAGCAAGTCCAGACGGGTTGGTAAACTCTACAAAATGTGATTGTGATGATTATGGTGTGTTGCAGATCAAATGTCCAGCTCCAGAAAAGTGGAAATTTAAGCACCCATCTCAATGTGCGTTGGATCCAGATTTTTTCTGCTACTTTGATCATTCCTGTGATACATTGAAATTGAAACAAAGTCATAGATACTACTACCAAGTGCAAGGACAGATGCTGATTACAAACAGAAAGTGGTGTGACTTCCTTGTCTGGACTATGAATGGATGGACAGTGGAAAGGATCCAATATGATGAGCAGTTCTGTTTGAACATGGTGTCTAAGCTTGCCAAGTTTTATTTACAAAATGTGATACCAGAGATTTTTTCTCAGCGTGTGAAAAGAGGCTTGGCTCTGTACCCGTAGACAGTCACATTATACTGAAATTCGTACAATTCCCTGATTTTGTCCTGGATCCATAAGCTAGTATGGTGACACTGAACTCTGTATGCAAAATGTATAAAATTTTGCAAAATGCCATGGATATTAAAAGTGCATGTATTGACATTTGACAATTAAGTTGCCTTTATAAATAGGTATTTGCATACAGTTTAAAATGTTTTCATGAATATACTTCTATACCAGTCAGCAGTAGAATTTTTATCAATGTATATATATATGGGCAAGATATTTCCCATAAGTGATCATGATCTCATTACTGAAACAATTTTCTTCTTGTTCTAGATATAATATATTGTTCGAAAATGAAGCATTTATGAACATTCATTTTTGAAAAAAATGACAATTCAAATTGAAACTATGTATACAATAATATAACATTGCGCACATACTTTTTAATATATGACATGAAAAAGATAAGAGATTGAATGTTTGAGTTCAAAATCTTCCTTGATTTTATTGAAATTTCACAATTGTCGCATTATATAAATAGTACACACTAGTAGTACACACCGTCACATAATAAAAAATAAATCACTTTCTAAATCAAAATTGAATTTATTCATTCCCTTTGCAGCTCCAAATATACATGTTTACCATATGTATATATATATATGTTTATATAGGCCTTAAAAAACTACTTGTCTAACTGCTCTGTAACATGGCAGACAAAATGAAAATAACCAAATAGAGTGGTGAAACTTTACCTTTATATACTTTTTACTCAATCAACCACCATACATAGTACACTGTATACAGACTTTTGTATGCTAGGTCTTCCTTTAAAATAAATTTACTGAATAGAAATAAAAGGGCACACCAAAAGTGTGAAAATATGAAATAGTTATATAATTATTGCTAGTTAAAACCAACAATCAACATGTATTTCTAATTTAAAGTCATATATATGATTACATGTACATCATGTTGTTCTACTCTAAAGCTTGTATATATATATGTATATGCTACTCAAAATGTAAATTGTATGAAATTTACACAAAACATATATATATGTACATGTACTACAATACACAAAGTCAGAAATTGTGCAGAATATTCCTTTTAATACAATATATATATATGCTGGTAGTTTTAAATGCCATATGCCTTCATAAGTAAAGAGTAGTCTCAATAACATCCAATATATTTTAATAATGACTATTAATATAATGATCATGAGCTAGTACTGCATTGTAGAAATGTCAAATAAAATTCACAGATTGATATAACATGAGTCTCATTTCTTTTTAATCAGCGGTGGTTGAAGGTTAGTCAGTTTCACGCAAACTTTCCAAATGGTTGAAGCTTGTGGTGCCATTGTAATTGGAATATTTGTCTGTAATATTCTAAAGTTTTTTATCCTCTCCATTTGCCTTTCAACATGAATCCTTAAATTTGCTATTTGTCTTGTTTCCTGCACTTCACGTCTTGTCAGTTGTTTCCTTTTCTTTTTGAATGGCGGAATAATCAATTGCACTCCTTTTGGTGTTGTGAGATCAGAGATTAAGAAACTTTTATCTGCCATAATGGCATCACCACACTCACACAAGTCTACTAGGCCACTTAGTTTGGTTATCTGTTTGTCCGATATGCTACCATTATACATGTCTGACACAAAAGTTACCACACCGTTAGGACTTATTCCCACCAATGATTTGTAAGTCATATGGGACTTGTAGTCACTGTAAAGCATTGATCTCAGCTGTAAAGAGCTCGGTTTCTGTTCTGATCTCGGTACAGTCTATGATGACACGGCAATTTGGGTACTTTGACTTGAATGAAATCAATTTTCTTTCGGTCCTGCCACTCAATCAGAAAGGAAAGCTGAACATTCAAGTAATCCATTTATTGAAAATCCTACTACATGATGATGTTGAGGTCTTGAAGCGATAGGCCAAATCCTCTAAAACAAGACCTAACCTTAACCTCATCAAAACTAGGAAAAATTCGTCTATCAAACGTAATGCACTAGGTCTCCCACTAACTTTGTTTCCCTTAAGTTGAGGGTCATCCTTAAACTCGTCGAACAAGGCTTCAAAGGAATCTGCATCTGGAATCCCAGTATAAAACATAATATCCTCATTGGATCGTTTCACATCCTCATATGTGAGGGTTGGTCTGTCAACTTGTGTTCCAACACTGTTATATGTTTTCGTTGAGGTTTGTGTTCCCACTTGAGCTGATACTATATGTGCAGAATCTGTCTGAGTGGAAACACTTACAGCACATGCCGACGTTTGGGAAGATTGGTTCCGAGAACTAGAAATATGGGATCCCAGAACATTGCCACAGTAATCATTAAAGAGTAATGAATTATCAAGTCTTCTTGAATTAGCATCAAATGAAACGCTTTCACTAACAAAGTCATCACTCCCGCGTGAAAGTTCCAAATCCAGCAATTCATTTGGTGCACATGTTTCTATAGCTTCATCCTCTGTCAGGCGGATTTGTGTTGTTTCATGAACTTCTGGAACTGGTGTGTTCACAATAGCTGAACATGCCTCAATACTACAGTCCAAATCCTGAAAATATGACAAAAAGTCTGCAATAATGACATGATCGATAGACACAAGATAATGTGTTTTCTCACGCATGGGTGAAGATGGAGATAGTTATAATTTGGTTTATTTTTGTTTAATAAACATCTTCTATCAGTAATACCCAGAAAAAAACCACCAACCTATATATGCAAAAAATGTATATATTATAATTAATATATAAAGCTTTAGTCCATTCCACCAAGATTGAGCAGAATTACAGCAAAAACAAAGTTAATTAATACAAAAGGCCGTAAATCTATAGGAAGTATCATTGTCATTAGGAAAACACAACTTGATGTAATTTCTGCTGAATGACCATATTTTGCAATACTGTTACTCAGAAACGACAATTAAACCTGTATTATACATTTTCGATCTATAAGTACCAAAATAACACAAAAAATGACCATTACTCTTAAATATTGTCTGATCAAACATTCAGGAAAACACAACTTCATGTCATGGTGATTAAGAATATTGAGTTTGAAGGTTATCTGTCAAAAACTAAGCGGTCTCTGAACAACAACATTTTACGCAAAGCACCAAACCATATATAATGTGTAAGTAATTGATATTGCTAGTAGATATTTCATAGGGATTTGGTATGTTTTATTTTATAACAACAATTAACACTGAATTAACATGAATGGTATTATCTGCGACCAAAATTAAAATGTTCAATGAAAAAATGTATCGTGTCAAAGCATAGATCTAGAGACAAAAGTACCTTATATTGATGATTAGCATTTGCCAGGTTTCTCAGTCAGAAAACCTGTCCCAACTAACCCTAGCTAGGGGGTCCATCCATTAAGCTTACTATTACAGCCTCAGTTACCTTTAGGTTAATTAGGCAAAATAAAAATAAAATTGTTTTTCCTATTTCCCAACCATCCCTATTTGTTCGGTTTGCCTTATCTTATGATTAACATTTTGAATTCTAAATCGGTGACTATCTCTAAATAATTGCCATCGATATCCATTTTCTGGTCCAGACATTACATATAAGGACACTTGCTCATATTTATGTCCATAAAGAGACTGGATTGCATCTAAGTATTGTTATATATTGATATATATTCTATCATAGAACATATGGATTACATTCAAATAAAAGATAAAGGCTTTGGTTTAAAAAGTAGATTGAACTAAAAAGAAAATGCATAAAAATGTTTTCCTATATACCATATTTTAGAGAGCCAAAATGTATTAAGAAACACAACTATAATTTTGTTTGGCCTTCCAGGTATGGAATAGTTTTACCTGTAGTCATGTGTGACAGACAAGGGTATTGCAATTGTTGACCACAAAACTACCATGCTACCAGTAACCCCACCACAACCTTATGACACCACTCAAGAACTTAACAAAGGATGATTACGTAATACCAGTCACCAGTTGTGTTGGTCAGAACACCTGACCCTAATTAACTCAGAGGGGTGTGTCCTTGTTTAGTTGTACCAATGAAGCTGGCTGTTATGGCTTCTTTTCACATAAGCTGAATTAAAGTTTTAATATAAATGATACAGTAACTTGTGGTCTTATTGCCCCCATGACTTTGAAATTGTTAAAGTCTGAAACAGCTTCCAATCAAACAAATCAATAAAATATATACTTTAATAATTAATCTTTTTCCTCTGCAATTTGTATAAGAGGCCATCTGGACATTCCTTTTATTATCTGGTCAACTAGTGAATTGTTTGCCATATTTATGCAACTGATTTATCTCGGCCTAACATTATATATTTCGAGAACAATATAACCAATATTGACACTAAGCAATTTTATTAATTTATATGCATTCATAACCATATATGGTAAATATATAGCATTGAGGTATTTTTAATTATAATAAATACACATATGAGAACTATTCATAGTTTGCAAAAAAAACATAACAAATTAAATTATATAACACTTCAGGTTAAAATCAGATTTCAACAAACAAAACCAATGAAAATTGATTTTGCTAGTTTTTATTTTGAGTTAATAATACATATGCTTGTCAGCATTTTTATTTCTTACAATATCAAGCAAGCCCTGAATAGATGTTTTTGGAGATTAAAATTGTCAGTAGCAGAAACAATGATAAATCGTAGTGAGTTATCGCCCCTAAGTGGTATCATAGAGGACGCTTCACTCAAGTTGGTTTCCGGTTAACGCGACGCCAAGTAAAATGAACCAGGTCAGCGAAGCGTATATGTAAACAAACGTATGAGTCATCATGCCAAATACAATTTTCGCAGTTCCGGAATGCGATGAGACGGGCGACCACATTATCCCTTTAAATAAGCAAAGGAGAGATCAATGAATCCACGCTATCCGGAGGGGAGAGACCAAGTTTAAAAAATGGTGTCCACCAAAATACAGCTATGTCTGCAAGAACCATTTTTCTGACGATGACTACGTGTCCCTTACATATCACGGTAAGGCTAAAAATTAATATAATCATTGTTTTCACGATCAGAATAATAGAGAAGAATATGAAACTTTACTTATGCATCGAAAAGTCTCGTTTAAATGGTGATACACAGCTGCAAACTGCTTTATGCATGGCATTGAACCATATCATGCAGAGCAAAGATCGTTTTTATGCATATATGAACGTGGAAAATGTCTCCCCCTTCGTTTTAGACACGTGTATATTGTAGTGATAGGAATTAAAAAATAACCATTTTTTTCCAGTAATCGCTACACATGGCTAGATAATGATTATGTGGTTGTAATTCCCTGAAATCATGAAGCTTCGTGGTTTTCACAAACAATTACTAGAATTTGTTATGTAAGTTACAATACTAAGTAAGTTTGTGGTACAGACCCGTGTACGTTCGCAGTTCCGATTTAAGCGTAGCGTTTCCGTAGCACTTCCGTAGCATTACCGAATTACTTCCGTACCATTTCCGTATCACTACCGTAGCATTACCGTACCATTTCCGTAGCACTTCCGTAGCATTACCGTACCATTTCCGTACCATTTCCGTAGCGTTTGCGTCTACTTACCGTAGCATTACCGTAGCATTTGCGTTTACCTATTTTCACTCGCTGACCGTCTCATAACCGTTCGGTAGAAAATTTTGCGGAGTGTATTTTTTATCGAAACGAAATTTAGTTAAATATACTTACCGAACGTCACTAAAGCATAGTAGCGACAGCAAATAATTTAATAAGGAGGTGAGAATGTTATATATGGTTATACATCTTTCTGTATCTTTGTTTAGAAAAAATAACACTCTCACAAAAAACAAGTCAAGTCACATGGTCCATCGATCTTAGTGTGATAAAAAAATGGCGGATCCTAGTATAGTAGTCGACGCATTACGATGGAAACGAAGATGAAGATCGTGTCAAATAAACAATATTTCCTTTACTGTGCTATAGTCAAACCTTTAAAACAGTTCCATGTAATATGCACTGGTCAGGCTACATGTATAGGGTACAAATGGTCCAGACAGTATCACACAGGTAAACTAGGGTAGTTAGACTTAATTGTCAGCGATGATACAAACAACACAGCATGTTGTACACTTGTCAACTAAAGGTACGGTATTCTGTGGACCAAGTGATACTAGATGTGAAAGGTAGAACAATAAGAGATAATTATGACCTACAGGTAAGGCTATAGACTGCTTCATAAAACTTGACTTCCAACATTAATGAGAATGTCATCGTGATCTACGGAGTTATTCATTATTTATTTCAGTTTTAAAACCCAAAGGTCTAATCACAAAATTGATAACACATGATAAAATCAGAGACCGTATAAATGTGATATATATTTCTCTCGGTAAAACTACGACAGGAAATTCAAATCTATATCTTCGGATCATATGTGATATATATGTATGTATCTGATAAAGTATAACAAGAGTAAATTAATTACAAAGTAAGAGCAAATACGGTATATAAAGTGCATACACATGTGAAATAGAACTGATGTCCTAAATAGAAATCATCCAGATAATCAAGTTAGTCTTGTTATGAACAATAAAAAAGAGACTTAATTCTGAAAACAAATCTTCGTCCGACATAAATCTCTCAAGTGAGACGTTAAAAAATTGTCAGGAATATGACAAACGTAGTTTTAATCAATTAGGACTCTTTTAAGAACATTACAATTTCTTACAATAATCCAGAATTTACAGGGATAAAGCAGGGTTGAGCTACTCGACCTAGTCAAAAAAAGATGTGGAACTAAAAAGTTAAATTATCCTGTACAAGTTCGATCAAGCAGGCTATGTAAAGATTTGAATAAAAATATATGTATTAATGCCTACATACCAGACTAGGTAGGTTGAATTGTGTACAAAACATGTAATATAGACTATGATCGTTTAATTTTGATTTAAAACATGTAAAAGATGTAAAAGAGAGGGTGAATCATTTGAATCTCGTAGTTTAAGGACTGATATTATACAGATGTTTTTTTGTATCATCACACTAACATCATCGTCAAAGTTGGAATAGCAAAAACTTTTCTTCGTGGCAACGTTGCTTTACTTCATTAAGAAACACATCCGCTGCTAGTTTGATAGAATTTTATAATTATTGGTATGCACAAAAAATATTTGCTTTGGTGTCTTTTCTAAAATTGTTATTTTGTAAAAAAAAAATAAAAAAAAAATAATAATAATAACACACACATCCTCATACATATACACAGATTTAAATAACAGTCATACAAGACACTTGTTAATACTTCTATTATAAAAAGCATACATTTGTAATCTAAACTCTTGAGATGGTGATGGTTTCATGATATATGTAAACTTAATAAATTTCGATTTTTACTGTGAATATCTAAGATTTGTTATAAGTAGCCTCTATAAATTAATTTTAATCATTATTGTATAAGTCATATTCAACTTGACATTTTCATATTTTCTTTCATGAAAGTAAGAACAGGCTACTGCTATAGTTTAAACTCACTCAGGTGTAAAATTTGATATGTTGGCCAGGTAATACAGGTTAATTTCGGTATGTTGGCTAAGTGAGAATAAGCCATAATTGGACCCCGGGGGTTAATTGGGGACAGGTCACCTGGCCAGGTATACCACGTGCCAGACATAAAAGAGCTAGACTGATCGGCATCTTACAGGTAAAGTGTGATAGGATGCATGTCCTCAAGGCTGTGGGGTTGCATATTGCGCCCAGTTGGCCATTGGCAACAGGCCTTTCATAGATGTTTGGCTTCAATGTAATGTACATGTGGTCTGGACATGTACATGTCTCAAGATCTGTCGACAGAACATACAATGTATAATATCATATAGATGACTTGTACTGTAAAAAGCCTTTCAAGTTGAGAATAACAATGTAAAAGAAACTTTAGTAAATTAACATTCAATTAAAATTTAAAATATTAATATTTTGTCTGACAAAATATTTACATGAAGTATATGTACACCTGAGTCAGCCATTATTAGGCCTCTGACACAAACTGATGCATTGTAATAGAAGCATGTAAATGATTAAAATGATCGCAAACAGCATCAAAATTGATTTCAAAAGTAGATTCTTCACTCTACACTGTTGAAGTCTTTATATATTGAATCAAAGTATTACCGGGTTATGTCCTTTGTGATAATAAGTTTAAAAAAAACCTATTGTGCACTAATTATACGTTTACTTCAGTACCTTAAATCTCGTGCACTCCTCACTTCTCCTAGGGTGCAAAGGTTAACTGATTGTCACTCAACTGTAGTTGTAGTCCATTAATAAATATTTTCAGAGTGTTATCCATTATCACGTAAACATACAGAGTCTGCTCCATTGCAGACGTGTGATATCAGAGACATATATATGTCTCTGGTGATATACACGTATCTGATTGCACATGTACATTGTATAGTCTTAAGTATATAATTATTGATGTTTTGTTTTTAGTTTTTATCCCAGCCAGAATTTCCTCTGATCCGACATCAGACTTTTAAACAAATCGTCAATGCTTACACACCATTAATATTACCAGTGATTGCTATATATAGATTTGCCAGGCATGTACATGTACTTGACTTAATTGTCCCCCTTACTTGTTGCCATGGGTACTAATCCCCCCTCCCCACCACCATCAACTTCACCTGATGGCCATGGATATACACTTGATTAGGAGTCACCGGGCTCAGGTGTGTAAGTCATAACCACACCTGGTCAGTTTCTCCTTTTTACAATTAGCCCTAGGCGGGTCTATTCATAGCCTGGTCAATCTGTGTTCAGAATTCTTGATCTGTTTACCTGTACCTAAATTAACACTTTGATACAAGTTTTACTATTCAATTAGTTTATTACTTAAACCTTAGGGTTTATCAGTACAAATCCGGTGAATAAATGCAGTGAAAATATAGATAAATACATAAAAACAAAACGATAAAGTTCGGACACACAGAGACAACACATACGCGACCGCAGCGCTAGTGTAGAGAGTGATTTTATTTTAAAATTAAATACTATCGTCTTTTGTGGCCGAGAATAATAAATTATGACCTTAATATTTCCGGTTTCTAAAAGTTGTACAAATTCTCGCAAACTGAGGTTTTCTATAGTAGTACAGTTTGATAAAACGTTCTTCCACTTCCCGATACAACATTCACTCCATCAGACACCTTTCACTGTCGTTTCTACGAGTTCGCTTCGTCTAGGATCCGCTTTTTCTAAGAACCAGATAATTTATTCAGAAACGGTCGATTATTTGTGAGCGTCAACCGTAGCATTTCCGTAGCATTACCGTACCATTTCCGTACCATTTCCGTAGCATTACCGTTACATTTCCGTACCATTTCCGTAGCATTACCGTACCATTTCCGTAGCACTTCCGTAGCATTACCGTAGCATTTCCGTAGCGTTTGCGTTTAAGACGGAACAGCGAACGTACTCGGGTCTGTAGCAGATAAGATGCAATAACATTTACAACACTCTTTATATACATTAATGTAATCTTATCAGTAACTGGCGTTATAAAAATTGCATAATTAGTTGACAGAAAATATTTGTTTCATTCAGGTACCCCTGCTGCAGTTCGAAGGCTGAAGAAAACGGCTGTCCCAAGCATATTTGCATGGACCAGTATATCGACACCTGATCATCAAGCCAGGAAAAACCGACAGACAAAAAGACAGTTACTCAAAGATCTAACAAATTCAAGCAATATTGATATGTCCAGTAACATTTTGTTAAATGAGGATGCAGAACTCAACATGGATGTTGATTGTAATGATGGAAATGTGCATGTTGCAAATTTTGAGACTGTTGGAGATGATCATGATTCCAGTATCACAATTGATGAATGTCCACATGATCCAGAGGAAAGAGAAATTTCAAGAGTTGATTCCTGCACACAAACCCCAAAGCAACCACCATTCAGTTTCGAGGAATTCAAACATGATGATGCAGGAATACACTACTATACAGGCTTGGAGAGTGTAGTTAAATTTTACTTTGTTCTGAGTACATTAGGACCTACAGCATTTTGTTTACAGTATGTGTATCATAATGTTGTTAGTATCAGTGTGGTTGATCAGTTTTTTATGGTTCTGATGAAGATGCGTAGACATACACCAAATTTTGAACTTGCTAGGATGTTCAGAGTATCAGAACGTTCGGTGTCTAATATAGTTTTCACCTGGATTATATTCATGTATAACCAGTGGAAGGAATTGGAAATTTGGCCACCCAAAGAGTTAGTACGCTATTTCTCGCCATCTGGATTTAAATCCCAATTTCCGAATACTCGAGTGATCGTTGATGGAACAGAATGCCCTGTTAAAAAGCCTTCAAATCCCAAGTATCAACAGGCCACCTTCTCCACTTATAAAAACCGGAACACAGTGAAAGCATTGATAGGTGCAACACCGGGTGGACTTATTTCATATGTGTCTGAAGTTTATGCCGGCTGTACCAGTGATCGACAGATAGTTGAAAGGTCAAACTTGGTCAATATATGTGATCCTAAAGATAGTGTAATGGCAGACAAAGGTTTTAGTGTCCAGGACCTGTTTGCTCCTAGAGACGTGACTGTAAATATACCAACATTCTTCAGGAAGAAAAACAGGATGTCTGGTGAAATTGTCATTAGAGATAGAAAAATAGCGAGTAAAAGAGTTCATATTGAAAGGTTAATTGGTTTAATGAAAACTTACAAAGTGTTAGTTGAACCAATGTCGGCAACAGAGACTAAGCTATCATCAGAAATAGTTTTCGTCTGTGCAATGTTATGTAATTTCAGAAAATGCATTGTACCCGAAAATGCCTGATTCCAGTTGATATAGCTGTAAAGCACACCTGATTTGTTACATCTTTGACTGAGTGTCAAAATTGTGTTCAAAAGTAATAATTCATGTGAAATGTTATGCTACTTTACGTATATATATAGTCACATTGGAACGTATAAGTGTACTGACTGTACCTGTACTCCCAGTTCATACATAAATGATTATTTATAATTTGTATTGTTTATAATTTGTATCTGTAAAATATCAGATTACTCTCCATTAAAATACAATATGTATTTATTTTGTTTCTTTCATTGTTTTTTGAGGATATGAAGAGATATTAACTTAAAAAGTTTAGTGTAGTATACTTTTGTATGTTTTAAGAAAGTATTAATAGCCCTAGTATGTGCTAGGTTTTGGAGGTTGATCATGAGGCAATGCAAGCCGGAATAACCAGAAAAAAACGCCAGTATATATATTTCTGGCAACTCCCCATGTGGAAGGTGATTTTGGTATAAATATATATAATGTGATGATCAGGAGTCTGTACACCTTAGTTAACCGCTGGAGATTGGACACTGGCCAGTCTGACCCCATCATATAATGTAAGGAGTGGACAAATAATTGTAATCATTCAGGAAAATGAAGCATCAATTCAATGAATGATTCGTCTCTGTGTATGATTTTCTGAATCCTGGAGCAACATGATATAATCAGATAATCAAATGATAAGTCCAAAACAAATTATACTTGTGTCTCATGAGTTTTTCAGGGTACTTATAGATAACTAGGTACTGAAAGCTAAACATTTTACTTATTTTTGAGATAATTTGTACCATGCGTCTCAAATTAAAACTTTCTGGTTCACGATCTATTGACAATAAAACTCTGTGGTAGGCAGGGAAAATCCTGGTAGATATATATAGCTATAGGAAAACATGAAACACATGTATACATTATTTTGGTTTAAATTATTAAAATTGACATATGATTTGACAAACACAAATATCTTGTAAGTGAAATATTTATTTTGCTAATGTATATATATTTCTCATTTTCAATATCAAAATCATGCAATGCCTAAAATTACTTCTACCAAAAGTAATGCATATGTATTTCTACCTTTTTACCCCCACTGGTACACCAGATCTACAAACACAACATTTGTATACATGCATGTACTAAATCATAAATAGGTACATAACAAATGCCCATCATGAGCTCTATATACATGCATATATCTAGATCTGTTTTCATGTATTTTTCATAATTATTGCATATTGTTACAAAATTTGACTGATTTGAATTCTCAAATTTATGTAAGCTAATAATAGCACTTGTAGTACATCTTGTCCAAGAGAGCAGGTTCAAAGTATTTGTTGTAAAACAACTCCAGTTTGTTCAACATTTCAGCTATGAAGTTATCATCACGTTGTATTCTGATCACTTTCATATCCACTAGTGTGTATACAATAAAGTCACAGTACAGACGTCCAGTGCAGAAAAGCTGTCCTTGAACTTGGTAAAAGTACCCATGGTTCCTGTCCAAAAACACATCTCCATTTTCAAACTTAAGATAAGTTACTGAATCCTTGGTAATCGGACTGTTTTTTTGCAGTGAAGGGACATTTAACTTCGCACAATAAACTGCCATCTACAATGCCATCTGGTGAAGCACCAAGGTACGAATGGGCTGTTGAAACAAATATGCCACACTCTTTCACTTCACATTTGGCTACTGTCTCGTACTTCCTAATGGCTTCTTGTTCAAACTTAAGTCCATGAGTTATTGCCTCAGACTTGATTTTCTTAGACGACATGAGGGAAGCTGCCAGACTCTTGAAATCTGTCCGTTCAGTGGCTTTACATTATTCGTCCAAAATTGGATGACTGTACCCGCTTCAGTCGTTCTTCCTGCCACATTTTGTTTTGTGATTGTCCACGCGTTGATTGTTCAATATAGTTTCTTTCTTTCTCACTGATGTTGCGCACACCTATCTCTTGCAAAAACAAATCCTCTGGGGTTTCCTCTAAATAGTCGTGGTCATGGGCCACTGCAAAACTGTTGGCTGGCTGAAAAGTCTGAAAGATTGGCATGGTGGAAATTCCCTTAAAGTTCAAACATATATTACGGAAATATGACTGGTAACCTGGCATTCTCCTGAATTGTTCGGGTCTTGGATCAAACTTTGTGTTTGTCAGTTCATCTGCACCAGCCATATTGATGTTCCTTGCTTTCAAAGGAGATCCACAATATCTCTTTGCCTGGTGAAAAGTTTGTAACTTTTGTGTGCACGTTTCCTCGACTAAAACTGTCTTTGTCTTGCCAAACATCACACATGCATACAACACAGCACACACATGCTTGCAGTGTGCATATGGTCCCATTCCTGCAGCACATTCACACTGGGTCTCATGAATATGTCCATCTTTTGTGAGTGCCACATCAACAGAATACTTCACAGACTTTTTCATTTCTGCCCTACACAGACTCTTTACAAAATCATAGCTGTCAGTAGAACAAATACGCAAATGACACAAGTACTTCTCTTTGTATAGCTGAATTGACTTATCCTCCAGAACTTTATCAAACTGTCTTAAAAATAATGATACTTTCACTTCATCCACACAAGCCAATTTCTTTTCAGAATGAATGTCCACATATCCACTGACTGCAGGTAAGGTCATATCATACTCCTTTGTCTGAGTGTCACATTCATCTCTGCCAAAGTTGGAGTTTCTGTCATAAGATTCTAATCTGAAATTTCAACAAATTCACATATTAGTCAAATGCAGCTGTAATATTGAAACTATTATTGTCACATGTATATGTATCCTGTAAGTTAACATTATAATATATGGTCTTACACAACAACTATATTTAACTAGAGTGACATTTTAAATTACAAAGCAGGGTACAGGGACATCATGATCAGTTAAAAAATTAAAAATTAAAAAGTCCCTGGTGGACATACAGCAGCATATATATCGGAGCAGATTCAGAGGTAGGTACGATCATTCTACCAACGAGTTCGATCAATTTCAATGTATTGTAGGACTACAGAATACTGTGCATATATAGGGTTATCGATATAGTCCATAAGATTCTGACCGTTTGACCAGACCGACGGATGTTATATTTATTCGGGCTAGACCCCATGAGGACCCGTTCCCCGACAGTACGTTTTATTTTGGCGCTGGTGTTTAAAATAGTTTGCGAATTTGTTTCAGTGAAAGTAGTCGTACGTGTTTCAAAGCCAGCTGTCTCACGCATATTCAATCACGTATACCAATGGGACATTGGTGATAGTGGGTGTACAACTACACATACTCAAATGTTTTCATCGATAAAAGGGGTTCGATCTCGCGATATAAGCACGTTCATCGTTGAAAAAAAATCATGTTCAGTTGTTGATATGTAACATATTATTCCATTTTGTGTGCATTTAAATACAGTTAGCAAAAACATCAGTACCTTTCAATGAGTTCCTTTTTCCTTCCCGATGATTTTGCACTTCGTTTCTTCAGCTCCGTTCGCAATTCATTGAGCGTTAATGACCCATATCGTGACGCCATCTTGCATAATAATTCTACCAAGTTGAGATAAGCGCCTCTAGCGGCGACAAGGGCAGATAACTCACTATGATCCCTCATTAACATAGTAAAGAGGAAAATCAATATAACTAGATATGCAAATACTCTGGAATTTAGATTTAAATTTAAAAATACCTTTTCCTTTTGCAAAACTGATTCACATTTTTTTTTCAAATGGTTGTAATGCCAGTCCACCTCAAATTATCTCAATTGACAAACTATTTCAAATAAATTGAAAATTAAAGATATAATTTGTGATACTGTAGAAAGGAATGTGACACGATTGATATTTAAATAAGAATATCTACAATGTAAGTTAAGATGAAACTATTTAGATTATATAGAGTCTGAGATGAAGGATATTTCGTCAAAAGCAAGAAATAAATACAAATAAACAAATCTACATACGAAATAATTATATGATGGGAACTCAGCTCAAAATTATAGTTTTCAAGATTGTTTAGTGAATTAAATCTTTTAAAAACATTTTGATTTAAGTTTTAGAATATATGTATTTTTGTGTCCTTCTACAATATTTGTTAAAAGGCAATCTATGAAGTTATATAACTGACAAACAGTGCTGAACAGAATTATATTAATGCAAAATGTGAATCCATTGCTATGAAAGAATAAAATAGAATGAAGACATGGCCATTGAAAGATATTGTCAATTAGGCATACATTATGGAGTTTATTTTGCATCTCCTCTGACAACTTTGTCAATCAGATTTAAATTTGTTAAGTTTGAATTTGTGTTTTATTGCGTTATTAAGTTAATAACACACACGACTTTTTCGAAAAAAAAACGAAGTAGAAGTAATGTGAAGCCATAAAATATCAATGTTTGATACCCATCTATCTAGCCATTAACACGCTATAAAACTTACCGAAGTTTGAAAAGTCTTGGTCGGAAACAGCGATGGTACAGTGTGCTTATGAGTTGGCGCCGATTTCCCCACAAAATGATCCGAACAAATCCTCGTACTGTCGTAACTTTTGAAGTTAAAGTCTTTTCGCACCAATCGGCATCGCTGTATCCATATCTATATCCATAATCCATATAGTTTCAAGTCGGATGGAAATCTGTGTAACTTGATTTTTCTGTCACCGTCCCATTTACTAGAATGGTTGCTGCATATGCAGCAGTAACGTTGGTTGGTTGGCATTCTGCCGTTACATTACAAACAGTGTGTTTAGCTGGAAATCTTGCTGTGCTAGTAACTGGCGTCAAGCTGGCCCGCAATAACCCAACTTCTAGTAATGTACACTTATTTGGGCGAGTACAAAACCCTGCATGCACTCAGGCGTGAAGAGATTTTTCATAATATTTTGTATTTATTAGGTCATATCTCCATTATTACTGATTGGATTTTTGTTCGGACACCAGCAGTAAAAGGGTTGATTTATCAACTTTAAAAAGATATAAATTATATTTAACAGTATCAAAAATTAGAAGTTAAAGTGGTGGCCGGAATAAACCCATATGAAATAAAAATGTCGATATTTACAACTGTTTTCGTTATAATAAATACCCATATCTCAAATGATACCGAACAGATTTTGTTCGGGAAACCACCCAAAAACGAAGAATTTAGTACTCTTTCACATGGTATAAACTGTTTGAATACATTTTCGATATTACTTGCAAAAGTGGTGGCCGGAATGAATTGATGTGGTGTGAAAAATTGATAAAATAATCAAAGTTACATGCAAATTTCCATCTTTATTGGTCCATAACTCTTTTATTACCGAACCGATTTCTGTTCGGGACACACTCTAGAGAAGATAATTTTATAGGCTTAAAGTTGATATAACTTTTATTAATATTCATTACAAATTCGGTGCAAAAGTGGTGGCCGGAATGAACCTAGGTGAAATTCACGGACGCCATTTTACGAGTATGTCCAAGCCGATACCACACTACGTCTATACTAAAACAACATATAGGCCTACACCGGTCACCATGACCAGGTAACGGGCGGCTCGTTCACATCTTGATGAATATAATTGATCTTTAAATTAGCTTACACTGGTCGATGACTGTTACTAGGGATGAAATCTATAATTTGGATTTACTTGCTCATCACTTGGATGGGTTTGTCCACGAGATTAAGTGTATCCTGACTTAGTAACTATTCTCGGTTTACCAGAAATTGTTGAAGTTTTTAACCAATTGTTAGATTTAGTCCTGTAAAAAAGGGACATCACGTGTTCCAAAAAGAAATTAAGATTTCAGTAAGAAGATTCTGATACGTGTAATATTAGCGAAGATAATGTACGACTTGTTAAAACACGTAAAGTTGCAGATAACACAGAGTCGCTACAAAACCCATGGGTAAATAACTTAAAAGCCATAAACTTGAAATTTCCAATAAAGAATGGATTTATTCTGATATTATAAACGCAGGACAATCAATAATGTCCAAACAATTTGCTGGTTTGAATGGTTTTCAGTTGACAAACTTAGCTCCAGTATATCATTAAAATAAATGGAAATGGAAAAACTTTTCAATCTACAGTTTCATCTTCTGTTCAAATTCACCATAATGGAAGATACCACTGGGTTACAAGTTTGCAAACAAGTAATGGAGATATATCCATTCTAGACAGTTTAGCATAAAAGCACATCATACAGTTAATACTCCGTCAATCGAACTTCAGCTTTGTAGTATTTACGGTAATAATAAAAGTTATGCTGTAAAAATTCATTTAAATAAAACAATAAGGCGAAAATATATTGACTCTATTTAAAAATAAAGGGATAGAAAACTTTAAAGTAAATAAATAAAATGGGTTCTTAAGTAGAACTGTGTCCACGTCGCAGAGCCTGGTAACATTCTAACAGATTGGTTAAAAGTTCTACATGTTTTTTTCCCTGTCCGAGTTACTTCCCTTGTATCAAAGAACTTACAATGAAGCTTGTGTTGTTTTTACATTCACATTTTGTTCAAAATGGCGTCCGTTAATTTCACCTAGGTTCATTCCGGCCACCACTTTTGCACCGAATTTGTAATGAATATTAATAAAAAATATATCATCTTAAAGCCTATAAAATTATCCTATCTAGAGTGTGTCCTGAACAGAAATCAGTTCGGTAATAAAAGAGTAATGAGCCAATAAAGATGGAAATTTTCATGTAACTTTGATGATTTTGCTAATTTTTCACACCACATTAATTCATTCCGGCCACCACTTTTGCAAGTAATATCGAATATGTATTCAAACAGTTTATACCATGTGAAAGAGTACTAAATTCTCCGTTTTTGGGTGGTTCCCGAACAAAAATTTGTTCAGTATTATTTGAGATATGGGTATTTATTATAACGAAAACAGTTGTAAATATCGACATTTTTATTTCATATGGGTTCATTCTGGCCACCACTTTCACTTCTAATTTTTAATACTGTTAAATATAACTTATACCATGTTAAAGCTGATAAATCAACCCTTTTACTGCTGGTGTCCGAACAAAATTCCATTCAGTAATAACGGAGATATGTCCTAATATATACAAAATATTATGAAAAATCTCTTCACGCCTGAGTGTATTCCGGGTTTTGTCCTCACCCCACTTATTGGTACTTCCGGTTCTCTTATCGGTTGCTCTTGTCTGGTATAGTGCAATAACTACTCTTCAGAGAAAGAAGGAAGGCCAAGGTAACTTAACACAATTTTTATTAATTATTTGATCAGCGACAATATATTGAATGAAAAAAAGCAAAGCTATCTTATTACATGTAAAATTAGTTGAATTTGCCTTATTTCATTGATAGAGTGGATACTATTTTCGAAATTTCTTTATTGTAGATACAGTATACACTGCCTAAGTTATTTGATGCAGTTTCATTTTCATTTTTACAACTGAATGAAAATCAATTCCCAGTGCTGATGCAAAACAAATTATTAAAGCATAATGTTTTACAAAGGATAGATATGTTCTAGATCTATGACATTGGTATAACAAGTACAAAGTATAGATAATTGTTTCTAAATAATTTTCAATTTCCAGTCATTTTAAAATAATAATATTACTGCTTGTATATAATTATTGTCAGACTCCACTGCAGATATACATGTATATATATATTTTTTCGTTTCCAGATTTGTATACAAAGACTTATGAAAGATGGCAATTCCATTAGGTTTGTGTTTCAACAATATTAATTCCTAATTCATGTCCCTCTTGAATTAGATACAACTGAGTGTTATGATATTGCCAATAATGAATTGAATAATTAACAATCTGGTACAGTATACGTTTCATTTTGACACTCTGTCTGGAACAGATTAAATACATACCTGCCAGGTGTTATGGAAAATTAGATAAATCAGTGCCTAATATTATTAAATTATATTTATTATATTTTTTGTTGTTGAAATGATATTTGCATGTTTTGATATTCAAAATATTAATGGAATTATTTACAACACCTTGTGACTGTATATTGATATTCTTGATGCTTTGTGGGGTTTTGTTATTATTTTCCAGGGTATGGACATTGGTATATATATGGTAATACATCTTCATAATGTCAGTACCCGGGTTGCATACATGTACATTCATCTACAGTCAAAAATGATGTAAAGGCTGGGATCATTACCTGACTGTCCAGGCAAATTTTTTCTTATATACTTTAAGACGTAAAACTACACTGATATTCCACTTTTTCAAATATGATTATAAATTAAATGCCTTTCCATGCTGATATCTTTGCAGGTCCACATACTTATGCTGGCATCATAAAATTAACATTAAAAGTAACAAATAATTGTGTTATTGTAGCATTCACAGGTGTTAATATATAAAGAGAAAGCTTGTGTTGTTTTAAGTAAGATAACTTGATTAAATTGATTGAGTTTATGTTATTCTACATACAAATATCAATACCATATAATGCTAATTAACCCTGATTTATCCTTTGTTATATTTTTTTTTTTTTTTTTTTTTTTTTTTTTTTTTAGGTTCAAAAATTTTATTTTCAAAGACACCAACAAAATACAAAAAATGTCCTCACACACGAGGGCTAGCATTCGCCATACTTCATTCATTCATTCCGTTTATTCCGTACATGTTAAAATGGTGTTGTGCAGCCTTGTTAGGGGAGCTTACTCCGAATCAAGTGTTCCTTGCCGAGTTTACCACGTGTAGGAGTGTATAACGTGTGTCTGTCCACAACACGTGTCATCGACTGCGGTTGTTTGGAGACTGCGCTTTACAGTATTACCGAGTAAGTCTTATTCATAGTTATGTAAACAGTTCAGAATTTAAATTTACATTATTGAGAATAATTTCTATCATATACTGCTTTACCAGAGACTTAGACTAAGTTATTTCTGATTCTTACTAGGCCTACCTGTGATTCTGACTCGCAGTTTTGGTCCAGATCGAGAAACAAATATTACAACGTACAACATCCATGAGGTGTTTTAATTAGTTATAACAAACTGCAAAAATGACAATGATTTAACGTTATATTAAAAGAAGGTCGAGTTATTATTTTAACTAATTTATCTTGTTCATGTTATTTTTTTCATTTAATCTATTTTTAGAATGGATTTGGAGCATTAAGACGAAGATCTGCCCAGGTTCCAAGTCGGCATACCATACAACTATTGGTCCAGGACCTTATGAAAATACTTCGTGTAGAAATTTAGGTCTGCCATGAACATATTGTAAATATCTACAGTTTTTGTTCTTTTTTCACTGACATAAAATGATTTATATATATTATAGCCTATTAGTACAAGTAGAAAATTCAACTGTTGAAACTTCTTTTTTCCTGGTTGATACCCAATGACAATACATTTTAGTGTTCTTATTTTTGTAAATATTCCCATTTTATGTAAATTCATTGTTATAGTATTCCAAAACTCATCTAGATGTGAGCATTCTATGAAAAAATGCAAGTTGTCATCAACTTTATTACAATATGGACATACATCTGTACTTTCAATCCGCCATCTTTTAAGATTTTTCCTAGTTGGAATAATATTATGTATCAGCTTCCATTTAAAAATTTTTAAGACATTATCAGGCAATTTCTTGAAAATAAATTCAAAACAATCTTGTATATTGTTATTCTCGCATTGAATATTGTTATTCCACTTTTCTACTAAATATGGATTTTCTTTTTTACTTTTAAGTAAGGTTTTATAAATGAATTTATTTGTATGCTCACTTAATCTTTCAATTTCGTCCCGACTTGTTTCTTTCCTTTCAGTTTTATTCATTTCTTCAATCCATGTTTTGGGTATTGATTTTTTTTAATTTCATTATTTCAGCAATCCAATTTCCTTTAATTACTAGTTTCGCATAAATATAGGCATCATTTATTTTTCCTGTTTCATCACATAAGTCTTCCATTTTTATTATACCACTTTCTATCCAATTTTCTAATATGATTGATTTACCACCACAGGTAATGTGAGTATTTCCCCATATTATTTCATTTTGAATGTGTTTGGGTTTATTTTTTCTCTCCCGGGCATTAAATTTTATCCACGACTCCAGGATATTTCTGTAAAAGGAAGGGATTTTTTCTATATTATCTATTTTCCTTAATGATTGTATTCTCATCCTAAAAAGCATCAGGTCCTTACCAAATTTATCAAAATAAAGTTTAGGTATTATGGTCCAGTTAGAATATTTTTGTGTTGTATCAAACAGTCTCTTTACCCATGTGACTCTTAGCATTTCTACATGTGTTTCAATATCTCTTATTTTTAGCCCCCCTTCTTCATATTCATTGATCATTACACTTCGTTTAATTTTATCTGGTTTATCATCCCATAGATATTTAAATACTATTTTTTCCAAAACTTTTATTTGTTCAGTACTAACATGCTGCACTAATGATAGGTATGTTATTTTAGGTATTATTAGTGCGTTTATTATTGTACTTTTTCCTATTAAAGTGAGTTTTCTTTTTTTCCAATTCTTGATTAGATAATTTATAGAGTCTATGTTTTTTTCCCAGTTAATTTGCTCTACTTCCTTTTTTTTAACTCCAAATATCACACCAAGAGACTTAATGTTTTCTCTCGACATCTTTATCCCAAACCCATCTTTTTTGTTTTTATTTTTACCCAACCAGATTCCTTCAGATTTGTCTTTATTTAATTTAAGTCCTGAATGTTTACCAAAACAATCTACTTCTTTAATTGCTTCTTTTATTTCATCTGATTTTAAGAACAAAGTTGTATCGTCGGCCAGTTGGGAGATTTTCATCGTTTTATCCTTAATTGTAACTCCTTTAATCCTATTGTTTTCCCTTATTCTAGTTGCCATAATTTCAACTGCTATTACAAAGATAAGACAGCTTAACGGGCAGCCTTGCCTAATTCCGCGCGATATTTGGTAAGTATCAGAAATACAATTATTATTAGATATACACCCATATATATCATAATACATTGTTCTTACCCAAGATACAAAAGATTCCCCGAATCCAAAATGTTTTAAAGCCTCTAGCATAAAATCCCATTCCACAGTATCAAAAGCCTTTTTAAAATCCAAAAATAAAACTGCACTATCTATATGAAAGTTCTCTGAATAGTCTATTATATCCTGTATTTGCCTAATATTAAATCCAATAAATCTGTTTTTTATGTATCCATTTTGGTCCGTGTGTATGATTTTTGGCATTATTTTTTTCAATCTTTGTGCTAAAACATATGCTGCAATTTTATAGTCTACATTTAACAGAGTGATAGGTCGCCAGTTTTGTAAGGAAGTTTCATCACCTTTTTTATAAATTAATGACAATAAACCTATTTTTTGCGATTCTGACATTTCACCTTCACTATACCCTTCATTTAGTGCATCTATAACAGTGTCCCCAATCATATTCCAAAAATGTTCATAAAATTCTACAGTTAGTCCATCTAAGCCAGGGCTCTTATTTTTTTTCATTTTTTTGATAGCATGTATACATTCTGTTTTTGTTAGAACGCCATCGCATATTTCTTTTTCTGTTTCATTTAAAGTTTTTTGAATATGTGTATTTTCTATATAAATCTTCATGGATTCTATATCTAGTTTTTCACTTGTATATAAATCTTTATAGAACAACCGTATCACATCAAGAAGATTTTTCTCATCAGTTACTAAAAAATTGTCTCTATCTAGAACTTCATGTATAACTTTCTTAGCCTGTCTTTGCTTTTCTAATCCTAGAAAATATTTATTGCTTCTCTCCCCATTAGCTACATACTGACATCTTGCTCTAATTTTTTCTCCCTGTGCTTTATAATCATAATATTCTTCTATTTCCTTTTCTAATATCTTAATCTGTTCTTCAGTTATTGCTTCTTCTACACTATCATTTTTTGCATAAAGACGCACAAGCTTTTCTTCCAGATACAAAATATTTTCTTTTCTTTCATTACTTTTTATTCTACAGAAATTTATTGTAGCTTCCCTGATAAGAATTTTGGTATAATCCCATGTTTGTCTTTTATTTAAATTTGCCTTTAGACATTCTCTTATTGCTTTTCCAAACACATCTTCTATTTTTACAGTGTACATTTTGTCTTTTAATATACTGTTATTTAATTTCCAGCTCCCTTTTCCTCTGTTTTCACCTACATTTATCAATTTCAGTGATATGGCTAAATGATCAGTTGAGCGAATCTGCGCAGGTCTAATGTCACATGACTTTACCCTATTTAAGAAATCTTTTGTTATCAACCAGTAGTCTAACCTGCTTGCCTCTTTTCCATTTTTTCTCCTCCAGCTAAATTGCATAATATTTGGATGCTTAATACGCCAAATATCAATAAATTTAAAGGACTTAATTAAATCTGTCAGACCAAAAACAGGCTTTCTATTTTTAGCTTGCTTTTTTCGTGATTTCCTATCTATTTGTCCTAGAGTTTCATTAAAATCACCACCAATAATATTAATACCAACACTTACTTCAGAGATCTTTTCTTTTATCTTTTTAAAGAAAGCATTACGTTTGGTTGGGTCATTTGGTGCATAGATGTTTGTAATTGTATATATATTGTTATTTATTTTTAAAACTAGGATTAGAATTCTTCCATCCTCTGACTTGTATTGATCAATTAATGTGTATTGTACAGTTTTACTAATGTAAATTGCTACCCCTCTGCTATCACTTTTTCCAATACTGTGATAGATATTCCCACTAAATTCTTTTTCTAGGAGTGGAAATAATTCTGGTGTATAATGTGTTTCTTGCAAGAAAATAAGGTGTCCTTTTTGTTTCTTTATATATTGTAGCAGACGATTTCTCTTTGATGTATCTCTTAATCCCTGTGTATTCAATGTTATGAAATGTAGGTGCTTGGTATTATTATTCATGATTATTTTTTTTTTTTTGTAAATTGTTTTTTTTTTTTTTGCGTTTGACTTATTATGTTAAAGATTGATACTTACACATGCATGTACTTTAAACGAACATGTACACATCTTTATATAATATTTACAGCTATACACTAAACATATACTGATTAAATTGATTGAGTTTATGTTATTCTACATACAAATATCAATACCATATAATGCTAATTAACCCTGATTTATCCTTTGTTATATTTACACCTTTGAGCGTTTGCTATATTAACTTTTCATTAAAAAAAAGTAAGAGATGGTCACTAACAAGACTAGAGGGAAAATCTTTCAAGATTTGTAACATAAAGCTCAAGTATATTGTGCATCTGTTAATTATGTAAAATCTTTTTTTGGTTTTGTTTAATAACCATACTATGATACTTTTTTTCATATGTTGTTTAATCATATTGATAACTTTTATTTTTCATTTCATTTTATTTGTCATTATTGATGATTCTATCACAACATATTAACTCACATTCAACCACCCTTGACATTAAGAAAATCATTATAAGAGAACAAAAAACTAATGAGTTCAGTGTCATTTATTCAGTTTTCTTGACTAAATAATATTTGATAATTATAAGAATAAAGGGTATAAAAATGTACATTTATAACATTGAATCAAAATAATAAATTTGTTTTTATGGCTCATTGTAATTATTATATTAATATATGTGTTTAGTATATGATTATCAGAAATACAAAAAGAAGTTTTAATTGATACTTGTCACATTTCATTCAAATTTCTCATATCTGTAAAATTAATTTTAAAGAATTGAATCAATCAGAAACTAATTAACTGTTTGCAGGAAAAACAGACTTTTCCATTTGGAAAACTTGAAGGTCAAGAACAGTCTTTCATTTGGGAGGATGGACCAAAAAATGTGGTAAAGGAGAATTGAAGTTATGATAATCAACCTATATTACTTTGTCTGACCGTAAATTTGTCTTACACTCATCTATTACCATGAACACTTAGACTAAGGAATCAATTTTATGCAGTAAACACATTCTCATGTTTTCAATTAATACACATCTTCAATGTATTAGTAACAGTATCCTGAAATTGATCAATTATACAGTGTTGCTGTGTAAAATAATGGTTGATAATTTTCATATATCTCATAAGTTACTGTCTGTTGTGTTGAACTAATTTATCAATTAAAAATTATCATACACACTTATATTTTCACAGGTTGAACCTACATGTATGCAGCCAGCAGTGGTTTTCCCTTATCCAATTGTTGATTGTGGGATAACGTTTGGATGGTCAAATGAAACAGTGGTAATGCTACTGTCTGGTACAGTAATTAACAAGCATATAAGTACAAAAGTTTTTAATCAGAATATATTATAGAAAATTATTCCTCTCATACTGATGCTTTCTCCCATTTGTCAGTTTAAAAGTTTTCTGCCCTTGAGGCAATGTCGAAATTTTTTTTAAAAGATTTAAAATTTAACACGAAAGAAATTTTCTGTGTGGTTATTCTTCTCTACACTACACACTTGAATCCATGTAATAATGGATGCGACACCTGGTACGAAGGTAAAGAAAATTTTACCTGTGCAAAAACAGGCATGGAGTTGTGATCAGAGAAATCCTTGTCCCACCATAAGATCACTACTTATAATAACTTCACAGCAAAACAGGGTATTCACATCACATCAATGTAATGCCTCAAGATAACATACACATAGTATATTTGAAGAATCATTTACTGCCTTGGTGAGGGATCTCAATCTTGGTAACATTTGTAACAAAATTCTGAATTTGTCTGTAGTTTAAGCCATTTGCTCAATTGCTCCCTCCAGTTGATTTTCCTCTTACTCAATTAAAACAGATATCTTCTATTATATACAAAATTATATTAACAAGAAAAAAAATAAAAAAAAATATTAGGTACATTGTATATAATAATCCTTCATGTCAATCTAATTCTAGGATGATGAACAAGACAAAATGCCATTGGAGAAAGCCAGCAGTTCATGTGATAAACATCCATTCAAATCAGGGGTGAGTGGTCTTTTCAAGTTATATCACAGAATTTTGAGTGTTAAGCCCAAGCTTTTTGCTTTATATGGCGACATCATATTTTAAATCTAGGCATAGGCAATAAAAACTAGAATGGTATAGGGTGTCACACTTCCTAGTATAAAGGTCAGAGGTCAAACAGTTTTTCCCATGTCACATAACATATTTTTATAGGAGAAATTTTATGAGCCTTATAAAAATAAAATGTCCCACTAAACACACAGATGTATACCTAAATGTAGGCCTTGGCAATACAAACTAGAATCCATATGGTATAGGGTGTCACACCTCCTAGTATAAAGGTCAGAGGTCAAACAGTTTTTTCCCATGTCACATGGTGTATTTGTATAGGAGAAATTTTAAGAGTCTTATAACAAGAAAACGTCCGACTCAATTGAACACAGATGTATACCTCAATGTAGGCCTAGGCAATACAAACTAGAATCCATATGGTATAGGGTGTCACACCTCCTAGTATAAAGGTCAGAGGTCAAACAGTTTTTCCCCATGTCACATAACATATTTGTATAGGAGAAATTGTATGAGCCTTATAAAAAAAATGTCCGACTCAATTGAACAGAGATATATATTTAAATGTAGGCCTTGGCAATACAAACTAGAATCCGTATGGTATAGGGTGTCACACCTCCTAGTATAAACGTCAGAGGTCAAACAGTTTTTCCCCATGTCACATAGTGTATTTGTATAGGAGAAATTTTATGAGTCTTATAAAAAGAAAACGTCCGACTCAATTGAATACAGATGTATACCTAAATGTAGGCCTTGGCAATACTAACTAGAATCCATATGGTATAGGGTGTCACACCTCGTAGTATAAAGGTCAGAAGTCAAACAGTTTTTCCCCATGTCACATAGTGTATTTGTGTAGGAGAAATATTATGAGTCTTATAAAAAGAAAACGTCCGACTCAATTGAACACAGATGTATACCTAAATGTAGGCCTTGGCAACACAAACTAGAATCCATATGGTATAGGGTGTCACACCTCCTAGTATAAAGGTCAGAGGTCAAACAGTTTTTTCCCATGTCACATAACATATTTTTAAAGGAGAAATTTTATGAGCCTTATACAAAGAAAACGTCCGACTCCATTGAACACAGATGTATACCTAAATGTAGGCCTTGGCAATACAAACTAGAATCCATATGATATAGGGTGTCACACCTCCTAGTATAAAGGTCAGAGGTCAAACAGTTTTTTCCCATGTCACATAGTGTATTTGTATAGGAGAAATTTTATAAGTCTTATAAAAAGAAAACGTCCGACTCAATTGAACACAGATGTATACCTAAATGTAGGCCTTGGCAATACAAACTAGAATCCATATGGTATAGGGTGTCACACCTTCTAGTATAAAGGTCAGAGGTCAAACAGTTTTTCCCCATGTCACATAACATATTTTTATAGGAGAAATTTTATGAGTCTTATAAAAAGAAAATGTCCGACTCAATTGAACACAGATATATACCTAAATGTAAGCCTAGCCAATACAAACTAGAATCCATATGGTATAGGGTGTCACACCTCCTAGTATAAAGGTCAGAGGTCAAACAGTTTTTCACCATGTCACATAGTGTATTTGTATAGGAGAAATATTATGAGTCTTATAAAAAGAAAACGTCCGACTCAATTGAACACAGATGTATACCTAAATGTAGGCCTTGGCAATACAAACTAGAATCCATATGGTATAGGGTGTCACACCTCCTAGTATAAAGGTCAGAGGTCAAACAGTTTTTCCCCATGTCACATAACATATTTTTATAGGAGAAATTTTATGAGTCTTATAAAAGAAAATGTCCGACTCAATTGAACACAGATATATACCTAAATGTAAGCCTAGCCAATACAAACTAGAATCCATATGGTATAGGGTGTCACACTTCCTAGTATAAAGGTCAGAGGTCAAACAGTTTTTCACCATGTCACATAGTGTATTTGTATAGGAGAAATATTATGAGTCTTATAAAAAGAAAACGTCCGACTCAATTGAACACAGAGGTTTACTTAAATGTAGGCCTAGGCAATACAAACTAGAATCCATATGGTATAGGGTGTCACACCTCCTAGTATAAAGGTCAGAGGTCAAACAGTTTTTTCCCATGTCACATAGTGTATTTGTATAGGAGAAATATTATGAGTCTTATAAAAAGAAAATGTCCCACTCAATTGAACACATATATAAACCTAAATGTACAACTAGAATCCATATGGTATAGGGTGTCACACCTCCTAGTATAAAGGTCAGAGGTCAAACAGTTTTTCCCATGTCACATAGTGTATTTGTATAGGAGAATTTTTATGAGTCTTATAAAAAGAAAATGTCCCACTCAATTGAACACAGATATATACCTAAATGTAGGCCTTGGCAATACAAACTAGAATCCATATGGTATAGGGTGTCACACCTCCTAGTATAAACGTCAGAGGTCAAACAGTTTTTCCCCATGTCACATAGTGTATTTGTATAGGAGAAATATTATGAGTCTTATAAAAAGAAAACGTCCGACTCAATTGAACACAGATGTATACTTAAATGTACGCCTTGGCAATACTAACTAGAATCCATATGGTATAGGGTGTCACACCTCCTAGTATAAAGGTCAGAGGTCAAACAGTTTTTCACCATGTCACATAGTGTATTTGTATAGGAGAAATTTTATGAGTCTTATAAAAAGAAAACGTCCGACTCAATTTAACACAGATATATACCTAAATATAGGCCTAGGCAATACAAACTAGAATCCATATGGTATAGGGTGTCACACCTCCTAGTATAAAGGTCAGAGGTCAAACAGTTTTTCCCCATGTCACATAGTGTATTTGTATAGGAGAAATTTTATGAGTCTTATAAAAAGAAAACGTCCGACTCAATTGAACACAGATATATACCTAAATGTAGGCCTTAGGCAATACAAACTAGAATCCATATGGTATAGGGTGTCACACCTCCTAGTATAAAGGTCAGAGGTCAAACAGTTTTTCCCCATGTCACATAGTGTATTTGTATAGGAGAAATTTTATGAGTCTTATAAAAAGAAAATGTCCGACTCAATTGAACACAGATATATACCTAAATGTAGGCCTTGGCAATACAAACTAGAATCCATATGGTATAGGGTGTCACACCTCCTAGTATAAAGGTCAGAGGTCAAACAGTTTTTTCCCATGTCACATAGTGTATTTGTATAGGAGAAATTTTATGAGTCTGATAAAAAGAAAACGTCCGACTCAATTGAACACAGATATATACCTAAATGTAGGCCTTGGCAATACTAAACTAGAATCCATATGGTATAGGGTGTCACACCTCCTAGTATAAAGGTCAGAGGTCAAACAGTTTTTCCCATGTCACATAACATATTTGTATAGGAGAAATTTTATGAGCCTTATACAAAGAAAACGTCCGACTCAATTGAACACAGATGTATACCTAAATGTAGGCCTTGGCAATACAAACTAGAATCCATATGATATAGGGTGTCACACCTCCTAGTATAAAGGTCAGAGGTCAAACAGTTTTTTCCCATGTCACATAGTGTATTTGTATAGGAGAAATTTTATGAGTCTTATAAAAAGAAAACGTCCGA
This sequence comes from Pecten maximus, assembly GCF_902652985.1. NCBI lineage: Eukaryota > Metazoa > Mollusca > Bivalvia > Pectinida > Pectinidae > Pecten > Pecten maximus. The sequence continues at coordinate 47,342,697 of NC_047020.1, forward strand.
CTCAATTGAACACAGATGTATACCTAAATGTAGGCCTTGGCAATACAAACTAGAATCCATATGGTATAGGGTGTCACACCTCCTAGTATAAAGGTCAGAGGTCAAACAGTTTTTCCCCATGTCACATAACATATTTTTATAGGAGAAATTTTATGAGTCTTATAAAAAGAAAATGTCCGACTCAATTGAACACAGATGTATACCTAAATGTAGGCCTTGGCAATACAAACTAGAATCCATATGGTATAGGGTGTCACACCTCCTAGTATAAAGGTCAGAGGTCAAACAGTTTTTCCCCATGTCACATAGTGTATTTGTATAGGAGAAATTTTATGAGTCTTATAAAAAGAAAATGTCCGACTCAATTGAACACAGATGTATACCTAAATGTAGGCCTAGGCAATACAAACTAGAATCCATATGGTATAGGGTGTCACACCTCCTAGTATAAAGGTCAGAGGTCAAACAGTTTTTCCCATGTCACATAGTGTATTTGTATAGGAGAAATTTTATGAGTCTTATAAAAAGAAAACGTCCGACTCAATTGAACACAGATATATACCTAAATGTAGGCCTTGGCAATACAAACTAGAATCCATATGGTATAGGGTGTCACACCTCCTAGTATAAAGGTCAGAGGTCAAACAGTTTTTCCCATGTCACATAACATATTTGTATAGGAGAAATTTTATGAGTCTTATAAAAAGAAAATGTCCGACTCAATTGAACACAGATATATACCTAAATGTAGGCCTAGGCAATACAAACTAGAATCCATATGGTATAGGGTGTCACACCTCCTAGTATAAAGGTCAGAGGTCAAACAGTTTTTCCCCATGTCACATAGTGTATTTGTATAGGAGAAATTTTATGAGTCTTATAAAAAGAAAATGTCCGACTCAATTGAACACAGATGTATACCTAAATGTAGGCCTTAGGCAATACAAACTAGAATCCATATGGTATAGGGTGTCACACCTCCTAGTATAAAGGTCAGAGGTCAAACAGTTTTTCCCCATGTCACATAGTGTATTTGTATAGGAGAAATTTTATGAGTCTTATAAAAAGAAAATGTCCGACTCAATTGAACACAGATGTATACCTAAATGTAGGCCTAGGCAATACAAACTAGAATCCATATGGTATAGGGTGTCACACCTCCTAGTATAAAGGTCAGAGGTCAAACAGTTTTTCACCATGTCACATAGTGTATTTGTATAGGAGAAATTTTATGAGTCTGATAAAAAGAAATGTCCGACTCAATTGAACACAGATGTATACCTAAATGTAGGCCTAGGCAATACAAACTAGAATCCATATGGTATAGGGTGTCACACCTCCTAGTATAAAGGTCAGAGGTCAAACAGTTTTTCCCCATGTCACATAAGTATATTTGTATAGGAGAAATTTTATGAGTCTTATAAAAAGAAAACGTCCGACTCAATTGAACACAGATGTATACCTAAATGTAGGCCTTGGCAATACAAACTAGAATCCATATGGTATAGGGTGTCACACCTCCTAGTATAAAGGTCAGAGGTCAAACAGTTTTTCCCCATGTCACATAACATATTTGTATAGGAGAAATTTTATGAGTCTGATAAAAAGAAAATGTCCGACTCAATTGAACACAGATATATACCTAAATGTAGGCCTAGGCAATACAAACTAGAATCCATATGGTATAGGGTGTCACACCTCCTAGTATAAACGTCAGAGGTCAAACAGTTTTTTTCCCATGTCACATAGTGTATTTGTATAGGGAAATATTATGAGTCTTATAAAAAGAAAATGTCCCACTCAATTGAACACAGATATAAACCTAAATGTAGGCCTAGCCAAAACAAACTAGAATCCATCTGGTATAGGGTGTCACACCTCCTAGTATAAAGGTCAGAGGTCAAACAGTTTTTCCCATGTCACATAGTGTATTTGTATAGGAGAAATTTTATGAGTCTTATAAAAAGAAAATGTCGGACTCAATTGAACACAGAGGTATACCCAAATAGGCCTAGGCAATACAAACTAGAATCCATATGGTATAGGGTGTCACACCTCCTAGTATAAAGGTCAGAGGTCAAACAGTTTTTCCCCATGTCACATAACATATTTTTATAGGAGAAATTTTATGAGCCTGATAAAAAAAAATGTCCGACTCAATTGAACAGAGATATATACCTAAATGTAGGCCTTGGCAATACAAACTAGAATCCATATGGTATAGGGTGTCACACCTCCTAGTATAAAGGTCAGAGGTCAAACAGTTTTTCCCCATGTCACATAGTGTATTTGTATAGGAGAAATTTTATGAGTCTTATAAAAAGAAACGTCCGACTCAATTGAACACAGATGTATACCTAAATGTAGGCCTTGGCAATACAAACTAGAATCCATATGGTATAGGGTGTCACACCTCCTAGTATAAAGGTCAGAGGTCAAACAGTTTTTCCCATGTCACATAGTGTATTTGTATAGGAGAAATTTTATGAGTCTTATAAAAAGAAAACTGTCCGACTCAATTGAACACAGATGTATACCTAAATGTAGGCCTTGGCAATACAAACTAGAATCCATATGGTATAGGGTGTCACACCTCCTAGTATAAAGGTCAGAGGTCAAACAGTTTTTCCCATGTCACATAGTGTATTTGTATAGGAGAAATTTTATGAGTCTTATAAAAAGAAAATGTCCGACTCAATTGAACACAGATATATACCTAAATGTAGGCCTTAGGCAATACAAACTAGAATCCATATGGTATAGGGTGTCACACCTCCTAGTATAAAGGTCAGAGGTCAAACAGTTTTTCCGATGTCACATAGTGTATTTGTATAGGAGAAATTTTATGAGTCTTATAAAAAGAAAATGTCCGACTCAATTGAACACAGATATATACCTAAATGTAGGCCTAGGCAATACAAACTAGAATCCATATGGTATAGGGTGTCACACCTCCTAGTATAAAGGTCAGAGGTCAAACAGTTTTTCCCCATGTCACATAGTGTATTTGTATAGGAGAAATTTTATGAGTCTTATAAAAAGAAAACGTCCGACTCAATTGAACAGAGATATATACCTAAATGTAGGCCTAGGCAATACAAACTAGAATCCGTATGGTATAGGGTGTCACACCTCCTAGTATAAAGGTCAGAGGTCAAACAGTTTTTCCCCATGTCACATAAGTATTTGTATAGGAGAAATTTTATGAGTCTTATAAAAAAAAAACTGTCCGACTCAATTGAACACAGATATATACCTAAATGTAGGCCTAGGCAATACAAACTAGAATCCATATGGTATAGGGTGTCACACCTCCTAGTATAAAGGTCAGAGGTCAAACAGTTTTTCCCCATGTCACATAGGTATTTGTATAGGAGAAATTTTATGAGTCTTATAAAAAGAAAACTGTCCGACTCAATTGAACACAGATGTATACCTAAATGTAGGCCTTAGGCAATACAAACTAGAATCCATATGGTATAGGGTGTCACACCTCCTAGTATAAAGGTCAGAGGTCAAACAGTTTTTCCCATGTCACATAGTGTATTTGTATAGGAGAAATTTTATGAGTCTTATAAAAAGAAAATGTCCGACTCAATTGAACACAGATGTATACCTAAATGTAGGCCTTGGCAATACAAACTAGAATCCATATGGTATAGGGTGTCACACCTCCTAGTATAAAGGTCAGAGGTCAAACAGTTTTTCCCCATGTCACATAACATATTTTTATAGGAGAAATTTTATGAGCCTTATAAAAAGAAAATGTCCGACTCAATTGAACACAGATATATACCTAAATGTAGGCCTAGGCAATACAAACTAGAATCCATATGGTATAGGGTGTCACACCTCCTAGTATAAAGGTCAGAGGTCAAACAGTTTTTCCCATGTCACATAGTGTATTTGTATAGGAGAAATTTTATGAGTCTTATAAAAAGAAAACGTCCGACTCAATTGAACACAGATGTATACCTAAATGTAGGCCTTGGCAATACAAACTAGAATCCATATGGTATAGGGTGTCACACCTCCTAGTATAAAGGTCAGAGGTCAAACAGTTTTTCCCCATGTCACATAAGTATTTTTATAGGAGAAATTTTATGAGTCTTATAAAAAGAAAATGTCCGACTCAATTGAACACAGATATATACCTAAATGTAGGCCTAGGCAATACAAACTAGAATCCATATGGTATAGGGTGTCACACCTCCTAGTATAAAGGTCAGAGGTCAAACAGTTTTTCCCCATGTCACATAGTGTATTTGTATAGGAGAAATTTTATGAGTCTTATAAAAAGAAAACGTCCGACTCAATTGAACACAGATGTATACCTAAATGTAGGCCTTGGCAATACAAACTAGAATCCATATGGTATAGGGTGTCACACCTCCTAGTATAAAGGTCAGAGGTCAAACAGTTTTTCCCCATGTCACATAGGTATTTGTATAGGAGAAATTTTATGAGTCTTATAAAAAGAAAACGTCCGACTCAATTGAACACAGATGTATACCTAAATGTAGGCCTTGGCAATACAAACTAGAATCCATATGGTATAGGGTGTCACACCTCCTAGTATAAAGGTCAGAGGTCAAACAGTTTTTCCCCATGTCACATAAGTATTTTTATAGGAGAAATTTTATGAGTCTTATAAAAAGAAAATGTCCGACTCAATTGAACACAGATATATACCTAAATGTAGGCCTAGGCAATACAAACTAGAATCCATATGGTATAGGGTGTCACACCTCCTAGTATAAAGGTCAGAGGTCAAACAGTTTTTCCCATGTCACATAAGTTATTTGTATAGGAGAAATTTTATGAGTCTTATAAAAAGAAAACGTCCGACTCAATTGAACACAGATATATACCTAAATGTAGGCCTTGGCAATACAAACTAGAATCCATATGGTATAGGGTGTCACACCTCCTAGTATAAAGGTCAGAGGTCAAACAGTTTTTCCCCATGTCACATAGTGTATTTGTATAGGAGAAATTTTATGAGTCTTATAAAAAGAAAATGTCCGACTCAATTGAACACAGATGTATACCTAAATGTAGGCCTTGGCAATACAAACTAGAATCCATATGGTATAGGGTGTCACACCTCCTAGTATAAAGGTCAGAGGTCAAACAGTTTTTCCCCATGTCACATAGTGTATTTGTATAGGAGAAATTTTATGAGTCTTATAAAAAGAAAACGTCCGACTCAATTGAACACAGATGTATACCTAAATGTAGGCCTAGGCAATACAAACTAGAATCCATATGGTATAGGGTGTCACACCTCCTAGTATAAAGGTCAGAGGTCAAACAGTTTTTCCCATGTCACATAAGTATTTGTATAGGAGAAATTTTATGAGTCTTATAAAAAGAAAATGTCCGACTCAATTGAACACAGATATATACCTAAATGTAGGCCTAGGCAATACAAACTAGAATCCATATGGTATAGGGTGTCACACCTCCTAGTATAAAGGTCAGAGGTCAAACAGTTTTTCCCCATGTCACATAGTGTATTTGTATAGGAGAAATTTTATGAGTCTTATAAAAAGAAAACGTCCGACTCAATTGAACACAGATGTATACCTAAATGTAGGCCTTAGGCAATACAAACTAGAATCCATATGGTATAGGGTGTCACACCTCCTAGTATAAAGGTCAGAGGTCAAACAGTTTTTCCCCATGTCACATAGTGTATTTGTATAGGAGAAATTTTATGAGTCTTATAAAAAGAAAAATGTCCGACTCAATTGAACACAGATGTATACCTAAATGTAGGCCTAGGCAATACAAACTAGAATCCATATGGTATAGGGTGTCACACCTCCTAGTATAAAGGTCAGAGGTCAAACAGTTTTTCCCCATGTCACATAACATATTTTTATAGGAGAAATTTTATGAGCCTGATAAAAAGAAAATGTCCGACTCAATTGAACACAGATATATACCTAAATGTAGGCCTTAGGCAATACAAACTAGAATCCATATGGTATAGGGTGTCACACCTCCTAGTATAAAGGTCAGAGGTCAAACAGTTTTTCCCATGTCACATAGTGTATTTGTATAGGAGAAATTTTATGAGTCTTATAAAAAGAAAACGTCCGACTCAATTGAACACAGATATATACCTAAATGTAGGCCTTAGGCAATACAAACTAGAATCCATATGGTATAGGGTGTCACACCTCCTAGTATAAAGGTCAGAGGTCAAACAGTTTTTCCCCATGTCACATAGTGTATTTGTATAGGAGAAATTTTATGAGTCTTATAAAAAGAAAATGTCCGACTCAATTGAACACAGATGTATACCTAAATGTAGGCCTAGGCAATACAAACTAGAATCCATATGGTATAGGGTGTCACACCTCCTAGTATAAAGGTCAGAGGTCAAACAGTTTTTCCCCATGTCACATAGCATATTTGTATAGGAGAAATTTTATGAGTCTTATAAAAAGAAAATGTCCGACTCAATTGAACACAGATATATACCTAAATGTAGGCCTAGGCAATACAAACTAGAATCCATATGGTATAGGGTGTCACACCTCCTAGTATAAAGGTCAGAGGTCAAACAGTTTTTCCCCATGTCACATAACATATTTGTATAGGAGAAATTTTATGAGTCTTATAAAAAGAAAATGTCCGACTCAATTGAACACAGATATATACCTAAATGTAGGCCTTGGCAATACAAACTAGAATCCATATGGTATAGGGTGTCACACCTCCTAGTATAAAGGTCAGAGGTCAAACAGTTTTTCCCCATGTCACATAGTGTATTTGTATAGGAGAAATTTTATGAGTCTGATAAAAAGAAAATGTCCGACTCAATTGAACACAGATGTATACCTAAATGTAGGCCTTAGGCAATACAAACTAGAATCCATATGGTATAGGGTGTCACACCTCCTAGTATAAAGGTCAGAGGTCAAACAGTTTTTCCCATGTCACATAGTGTATTTGTATAGGAGAAATTTTATGAGTCTTATAAAAGAAAACGTCCGACTCAATTGAACACAGATGTATACCTAAATGTAGGCCTTGGCAATACAAACTAGAATCCATATGGTATAGGGTGTCACACCTCCTAGTATAAAGGTCAGAGGTCAAACAGTTTTTCCCATGTCACATAGTGTATTTGTATAGGAGAAATATTATGAGTCTTATAAAAAGAAACGTCCGACTCAATTGAACACAGATGTATACCTAAATGTAGGCCTAGGCAATACAAACTAGAATCCATATGGTATAGGGTGTCACACCTCCTAGTATAAAGGTCAGAGGTCAAACAGTTTTTCCCCATGTCACATAGTGTATTTGTATAGGAGAAATTTTATGAGTCTTATAAAAAGAAAATGTCCGACTCAATTGAACACAGATGTATACCTAAATGTAGGCCTTGGCAATACAAACTAGAATCCATATGGTATAGGGTGTCACACCTCCTAGTATAAAGGTCAGAGGTCAAACAGTTTTTCCCATGTCACATAGTGTATTTGTATAGGAGAAATTTTATGAGTCTTATAAAAAGAAAACGTCCGACTCAATTGAACACAGATGTATACCTAAATGTAGGCCTAGGCAATACAAACTAGAATCCATATGGTATAGGGTGTCACACCTCCTAGTATAAAGGTCAGAGGTCAAACAGTTTTTCCCATGTCACATAGTGTATTTGTATAGGAGAAATTTTATGAGTCTTATAAAAAGAAAATGTCCGACTCAATTGAACACAGATGTATACCTAAATGTAGGCCTAGGCAATACAAACTAGAATCCATATGGTATAGGGTGTCACACCTCCTAGTATAAAGGTCAGAGGTCAAACAGTTTTTCCCCATGTCACATAGTGTATTTGTATAGGAGAAATTTTATGAGTCTTATAAAAAGAAAATGTCCGACTCAATTGAACACAGATGTATACCTAAATGTAGGCCTTGGCAATACAAACTAGAATCCATATGGTATAGGGTGTCACACCTCCTAGTATAAAGGTCAGAGGTCAAACAGTTTTTCCCCATGTCACATAATGTATTTGTATAGGAGAAATTTTATGAGTCTTATAAAAAGAAAATGTCCGACTCAATTGAACACAGATATATACCTAAATGTAGGCCTAGGCAATACAAACTAGAATCCATATGGTATAGGGTGTCACACCTCCTAGTATAAAGGTCAGAGGTCAAACAGTTTTTCCCCATGTCACATAGTGTATTTGTATAGGAGAAATTTTATGAGTCTTATAAAAAGAAAACGTCCGACTCAATTGAACACAGATGTATACCTAAATGTAGGCCTAGGCAATACAAACTAGAATCCATATGGTATAGGGTGTCACACCTCCTAGTATAAAGGTCAGAGGTCAAACAGTTTTTCCCCATGTCACATAGTGTATTTGTATAGGAGAAATTTTATGAGTCTTATAAAAAGAAAACGTCCGACTCAATTGAACACAGATGTATACCTAAATGTAGGCCTTGGCAATACAAACTAGAATCCATATGGTATAGGGTGTCACACCTCCTAGTATAAAGGTCAGAGGTCAAACAGTTTTTCCCATGTCACATAGTGTATTTGTATAGGAGAAATTTATGAGTCTTATAAAAAGAAAACGTCCGACTCAATTGAACACAGATGTATACCTAAATGTAGGCCTTAGCAATACAAACTAGAATCCATATGGTATAGGGTGTCACACCTCCTAGTATAAAGGTCAGAGGTCAAACAGTTTTTCCCCATGTCACATAACATATTTTTATAGGAGAAATTTTATGAGCCTAATAAAAAAAAAATGTCCGACTCAATTGAACACAGATATATACCTAAATGTAGGCCTTGGCAATACAAACTAGAATCCATATGGTATAGGGTGTCACACCTCCTAGTATAAAGGTCAGAGGTCAAACAGTTTTTCCCCATGTCACATAACATATTTGTATAGGAGAAATTTTATGAGCCTTATAAAAAGAAAACGTCCGACTCAATTGAACACAGATGTTAACTTAAATGTAGGCCTAGGCAATACAAACTAGAATCCATATGGTATAGGGTGTCACACCTCCTAGTATAAAGGTCAGAGGTCAAACAGTTTTTCCCCATGTCACATAGTGTATTTGTATAGGAGAAATTTTATGAGTCTTATAAAAAGAAAACGTCCGACTCAATTGAACACAGATATATACCTAAATGTAGGCCTTGGCAATACAAACTAGAATCCATATGGTATAGGGTGTCACACCTCCTAGTATAAAGGTCAGAGGTCAAACAGTTTTTCCCCATGTCACATAACATATTTGTATAGGAGAATTTTATGAGCCTGATAAAAAAAAAATGTCCGACTCAATTGAACACAGATGTATACCTAAATGTAGGCCTTGGCAATACAAACTAGAATCATATGGTATAGGGTGTCACACCTCCTAGTATAGGGTAAAGTTTTTTGTCATAGTTATTTATGATAAGTAGTTTATAAGTAAAGTGGATTGAAAATTTTACTTAAATAGACTGAACAAATTAGAATCAAGAGTTCCACACCTAAAACAGAGAAACAAATAGGTGTTTCCAATGAATCCAAGTAAATATTTGTCAATTATAAGTCATGATAAAAAAATTTTCGACTTCACATAGATTTAAAATAAATTATGTTATAAAAGTAGAGTCCAAATGACCAGATCCTAAAGTCGGGTCAAACTTTTCCCAGTAAATTATGGTATAGGTTTCATGTCCTAGTATAAGGATGCACATTTCATTAAAAAGGGAATATGAGAGAATTGGCTTAAAAAAAAATCCATATTGCAAGCAAAATTTAGTAAAATGGCAGGTCAAACTTTAAATTATGATATTTGTCAACCATTTATAGTTTAAAAAGTTCCAATTCACATAGATTGTAAGAAATTGTAAGCATAAAAAAAATTGGCTAGGTGAACACATATAATCAAGGTAAGTTCCATGCACATAGTATATATGGTAAAGGTTTCAGCCTTTAATAAAAGTCTCTAGTGAAACATTTTTCCCCAAATGGTCCTCATAAATATAGGAAATTAAGGCTATAAAGGCCTCCACTCATTAAAAAGTAGAGGCTCAAAGAGCCTTCCAAGTACAACTAGAGTCATTGTAAGTTTCAATTTAAAAGGAAAGTCTAAACCAATTTTACACGATGTAAAAGTACTAGGAACAAATATAGACCTTAAAAAAAAAGTCCACCATTAAAAGTGATAAAAGTTGTACCTGCACATACAAATTATATGAAGTTTACACCCAGTATAAAAGGCAAAGTCAAAGTTTCCAGTCAATACTATTTTAGTAGACAAATTTATGAGCCTAAAAGTACAATTTAAGATATATTCGAATGTCAACCTCAAAAATAAGGAAATTTATGGAAGAATCCCCTAGTAATTAGGAACAGTTTTTCCGTATAGGTCTTTAAAAAATTTTATATTGAGTAAAGAATGTCCACTCTTAGACAAGGTAACTAAATTTGGCCATGGACAACTAGATTATGGAAGAAATGTTTATACTCCTAAAAAGTGTCGGTCAAACAGTTTGTCTTAACATAGTTTGGTAAAAATTAATATTTATAAAGTTAAACCATGCAAACAGTTTTCCTAATGTGGTGCATAAAAACTATTTAATGGTAAAAGATCTGTAAAAAACCAAGTATTTCCCAATCCTGAATAAGAATTATGATTTTAACAAAAAGCCGATCAATGAACCAGATTATCCAAAGTACCTGATAAAAAAATCCATTTTAAAAGGGGGAACTCCTTAACGTTACAGAGTCAAACATTTTTTCCCAGGCACAATAAATATTTTATAGGAAAAATTTAGATATAAAAGAGCCCAAAACATTTTGAACAATATAAAAATTTAGGCCTGAATACAAACTGTCCTATTAAGGGTGCACATTTCCTATTAGGTCGGGTCAAATTTTAAATTCCATAGTTAAAAAGAAATTAAGTCAAAAAATGTCCAATATTGAACAAAATATAACCCAAATAGGGGGATAAAACTAAATATTTTAGGTCACACCTTAAAAGCCCAGTATTTTTTGTCACATTGTATTTATAGAGAAATTTGCATAAAAAAAGTAAAACAATTGCCCAGATTAAACTAATTGGCCTGGTCAATTGAACCCATTTTAGGGGTAAACCCTCCAGTATAAGGTAAACCCCACTTTTTCCATGTCAATGTTTTTAAGGAGAAGTATTTTCCTTAAAAAAATGGTCCGCCCCAATGAACACAGTAACCAAATTAGGCCTAGGCAATACAAACAGAATCCATGGTAAGGGTGTCAACCTCCTAGTATAAAGGTAAAGGTCAAACAGTTTTTCCATGCCCACATAGTGTATTTATAGAGAAATTTATGAGTCTATAAAAAAAAATTCCGACTCATGACCCAAGATATAAAAATGCCTTAGGCAACAACTAGAATCCAGGTATAGGTATTGTAAAGTCAAAAGGTCAAGATTTTCAATCAAAATTTTTCATAGGAAATGATGATTTTTAAAAAGAATTTCGTCAATTAAAAAAATATCCAAACATTTCCTAGAAAACTAAATCTATGGACGGTGACACAACAAATATCCATAGTTAGAGAAAAGTTTTCCCTCATGTCACAAGGTCTTTATACGCGTTTTATGTCAAAAACTTTCAAAGAACTATGTTTATAAATGTAGCGTCGATCAATGAAATCCATTTTGCTAATGTAGGCCTACCCAATAAAGGTCATAGGCAAAATTTTTTGTCACAAACCTATGTATAAGGAAAGGTCAAAACATTTTTTACATCAATTGATGAAATACTAAATAATAACTAATCAAAAAAGGTCGCACTCTGTGAAAACAAAGTTCTAAAGTTTCCACAATTAAATAGTGAATTTATGTTTATGGTTAAAGCAATTAGTCATTAACAAGTAAACCAAAAAATGCATATAAAATATTGGTAGGAAAATGTCACTCTATGGAACAGGTCAACTCCATAAGCAACCAACAAAACAATATAGGTTTTTGATTATTTAAAGCAAAAGTCAATTTTACACTGTACAGTATTGCAGCAATAAATTATTGTGGCTATAAAATAAAAGTCCGATGTAATTGCCAAAATCCATATAATAGGTCGAGCAAACACATTTTTAAAGTCACTGTTTTTAAGAAATTTTAAAGGTCTTAAAACAAATTCCTCAATTGAAACTCTAATTTTGGGAAAAACTAATCCTTAAAGGTTAAAAAATAATAATCAAAACAGTTTTTTCCCCAGATACCAATGATGTAAAGAAATTTATAGTTTGTAAACCCGCACTAATTTAAATTTAAGAAATTAACAGTTTGTCAGAATAACTAAGTCAATTGTTGAGGTTCACACTCCTAATAAGAAAGTCCAGATTAACTTTAACTATTGTAGTCCGGATTAAACCTAAAAACAATGTCAACCTTGACAATCTAATTACAAATCAAGTCCAAACATTTTTTCATCTACACCCTATTAGGTAGGAAACAGTTTCAAATCAAATTTTTCTAATAACAAATTTTATATTAATCAAAAAAAAACCCTAATTTTAACTACCCTCCTATATCCTGCAATCAATACATTTTCAGTCCACACACCTATATATCAGTAAAATTCCCGTCAAAAGAATTTCACTGCATTATAGCCTGATAACCAAAAATGCCGCTCATAACAAAATTCCTATGTGGGCTTAAAATCCCCTAGATCTAGGTAGGGCCCCCCTTTCTTTTCAGCAATAGTCACTTTTTCCATAATAGATCTTTAAAGAAACTCAAAATTTAAAGAAACTCCACTCCTTCACAAAAACCTAAATTGCCTAGTATTTACACCCCCATTAAAGGTTCAACCTTTTCAGGTCAAAAATGTAAACATTTCTCTTTTAAAAATTCCGATAAAATTTAACCCCTTATTACCCTTTATTTTCCAATACACTCCCTAGGGGTAACCCCCAAAAAAGGGGCAGACATTTTTTTCTTCCACCCCTTTTTTTAAAAAATATTCAAAATTTAATTAGCTTTTAAAACAAACAACACCTTTGAATTCCTTAAAAATGGGACTCAAAAACAAATGATCCATTTAGTTCATAAAAATTTAAAAAAAGGGAAAAATTCCATAAAAATTTTTAAAAACCCCCCCAAAAGAAATGGTTTTCCTCCTATCCTATTTGGGCCCCCCCCCCCCTAGGTAACAAGAAATTGCTCCCCCCACCATAGTTAGAGAATTTTGACTGATAAAAAAAAGGTCGACTCAATAACACAGATTATACCAATTAGCTTGGCAATACAAACTAGACCATATGGTAAGGTGCCCCTCCTAGTACAGTCAAGTCAACGTTTCCATGTCCATAGTATTGTTATAGGAAATTTATGAGTCTTATAAAAGAAAACGTCCGACTCAATTGAACACAGATGTATATTTAAATGTGGGCCCTTTGCAATACAAACTAGAATCCATATGGTATAGGTGTTCCAACCTCCTATATAAGGTCAGAGGTCAAACAGTTTTCCCCATGCACATAACTATTTTATAGGGAAAAATTTATGAGCCTTATAAAAAAAAAGCCCGACTCATTGAACACAGATATATACCTAAATGAGGCCGGGCCAATACAACTAGAACCCATATGGTATAGGGTTTGTCCAACCTCCTAGTATAAAGGTCAGAGGTCAAACATTTTTTCCCATGTCACATAGTGTATTTGTATAGGAGAATTTATGAGTCTTATAAAAAGAAAAGTCCGACTCAATTGAACACAGATTATACCTAAATGTAGGCCCTTGGCAATACAAACTAGAATCCATATGGTATAGGGGTGTCACACCTCCTAGTATAAAGGTCAGAGGTCAAACAGTTTTTCCCCATGTCACATAAAAATATTTTTATAGGGAATTTTTTGGCTTGATAAAAAAAATGTCCGACTAAATTGAACACAGATTATAACCTAATGTAGGCCTTGCCAATACAAACTAGAATCCATATGGTAAAGGTGTCACACCTTTCCTAGTATAAACGTCAGAGGTCAAACAGTTTTCCCCATGTCCCCATAGTTTTTTTTAGGAGAAATTTTATGGCTCTTATAAAAAGAAAGTCCGACTCAATTGAACACGAATATCCCAAATTTAGGCCTGCCCAATACAAACTAAAAATCCATATTTAAGGTGCCCCAACCCCTAAAAAAGGCAGAGGTCCAACATTTTTTTTCCCATGTCACATGTTTTTGTAGGAGAAAATTAGAGTCTTTAAAAAAGAAACGGTCGACTCAATTGAACACGCTTAAAATGTACCTGGAAATACAAAAAAAATCCATTGGTTAGGGGGTCACACCTCCTAGTAAAAAGGTCAGGGGTCAAAAGTTTTTCCCTTCCCATTTAAATTTTTTATGGGAAAAAATTTTTATGAGCCTAAAAAAAAAAATCCGACTAAAATTAACAAGTTTAATACCTAAATGGGCCTTCAAAACAAAACCCCTATGTAGGTGGTCCACCTCCAAAAATATAAGGTCAGGGGGTCAAAATTTTTTCCCCTTCACAAATTATTTTTAAGGAAAAAATTTTATGAGCCTATAAAAAAAAAGCCGACTAATTTTAAACAAGTTAAAAAAACCTAATGTGGCCGCAAAACTAAATCCTATGGTATAGGGTGACACCCCCTATAAAAAAGGGCGAGGTCAAACATTTTTCCCCCAATGTCACATATGTTTTTAAGGAAAATTTTGAGTCTTAAAAAAAAAACCCCCGACTAATTACACGATTATACCAAATAGA